>NC_068315.1:20469500-20769500 GCF_025860055.1 Xyrauchen texanus
ACTTCCGCCAAATTTGCCAAGAACCCGGTAAGCAACATGGGAGATGGTCTCCGCTGGATTACGAAGCGTTCGCCACAATGCCTGTTCAAAAAGAGTTCAAGCAAATCATTTGAACTCTCACTCAGGCCCTCTCTGAATTTAAAAGGTCAAAGGTCTTACCTGCATCAGTTCGGCTCGAACCGGCTGGATATGGTCGTAGAGGAAGTCAGGCTGCAAGTTATCCACACAAAGCTCCAGTGTGCGCAGCCCTTGGCTGACCAGAGTCTGGGAACCATTGAGTGCAGACACAAGTGGATCCATGAGCATTGGCAGGTAGGGCAAAAGTGAGCTCAGCCTCACAGGCACAGTGAGACACAGTTCCACAAAAAGATCCTTCATGTGCTGCTTATGAAGGCCACTCTGCAGCATGTTCAACCCTAAGAGATGCCAAAGGCAAACATAGAGTCAATATTCAAAGTGGTTCTTTGGGCTTTTCCTGGAGACAAACATCTCAATTGCTTAAGTTCCCCCTGGTTAGTGATTTCACTGACCTTGTAGCAAATTAGGCAGCAAAGGCAAAAACTCCTGGTACAAGAGGTCATGGCTGCCTCCACCTATAGAGCGGAACAGGGCTCTCAGCAATAGAAAGTAGTTGTAGGGCTCCTTGGCTGATTGAGCCAGCTCCATCGAACTGTTTACAATTTTATGAAGGTGAGGCTGTGAGAGAATGAATAAGAACATAATAATAATAATAATTGTGAAACAGTAATAGATTCACATATCGGTCAATATCTTTGCCCGCTTGTCATAATACCTACTTGGTCATTATTCCTATAATACGAGACAATTAGGATCAGTTTATCAGCATTATTACTCTACACTTTGTGACTGTGCGTCACAACAAAACAGTGAAGAGTAAACTGCAACAATCAGCTAAAATAACCCTATTTAAGACAGGGACGCTGAATATTAGATGATAATATCAGTGGGGATCACTTGGGGATCGATTGGTCATAGGAAGTGAGATATAGAAGCCTTTTCCCTTCCACTATTTCATAGTGACCTTCACTCTGGTCTTTCCTGTCAATCTGAGGCACAAGTGTCATTCCTCATCAGAGGAGCTGACAGAACGCATTAAAATTAATGCAGCAAGTCTACTGGCGCTGAGGCGTTAGACAGCACAGTGTCATCGAGCTCAGAGATTGTGAGTGATCCCTTTGTCCAATCCCTCTGAAAACTGTGAATTACCTACTCAAGAGTCTAAAAAGCAACTCAGACAAAAGCCGCCTCAGATTTCTTTATTTTGCATTTGTATTTGACATCTCACTTCAGAGGAAAACACCCACCTTGAGCATTTGCTCATTTTCTGCAGCAAAGAGAGAAACCGAGCCAAAGACCAGTTTGAAGAGTTTGAGATAAAGGTTTGATAGCTCTACGTTGGAGCCCATCTCAGGCAGTCGATCCAGAAGATACTCCACCAGGATGGTGGCAAATAGTGCTGAGGTGGTCAGGTTGGCCAAGAAGGAATTTGCCACAATCTGTTGAAGGATTGAGCATCCACATTATATCATCACAAACCATTTAAAGGAATGTACATGTTGCAATAGACAAATGTACCCCTTGTCAGAATAATCACAAGGGTTTCTGAGATAAAACACATATTTGGAATAATTTTTGTCTTGCAATGCATTGCTATTTTGTATCTTTTTTTAATGCAAAAATAATTACTTCCAAAAGCAAGGCTCGACAGCAAGTATTTATTTCTGCTGGTCCAGTCAGTAGTTAAGATTTGTACTTACCTAGCTAACATTTTCATGGGGCCCACCACAAAACATTTATATTATTTTATTTAAAATTAAAAAAAAAAAAATAATATTTTACCAAAACTATCTTTGCTCAAAAATCATGGCATACAATGCAGCACCAGCCCTGATAAGGTCTTGAATGCAAACTGTAATCCATTAAAGCATAAAAGTTCAATACCACAAATTTATGAAGAAAAGCCTTTTCCTTAAAAATAAATAAAAAATCCTTAACAATAAAGTAACTTTTAATTCAATACTGTGTAGAAAAAAAATTGCATTATTTTAATTACTTCTAGCCCCTCACCCCCACCAGTACCTGAAGGGCATAGTTTTTGGATATCCGTTCCACCATGTATGGAACAGTGGTCTGAAAGATCTCCTTAAAAGTGAGAGGGTTCATCATGGTGAAGACTCCAGCAAAGTGCTCCAAAACTTCTTTTTCTTCCTTCATCCGAACTGTCTGACAGTTAGCCACACGGATGTACGTCTGCCCATTGCCAGCAATCTGTACCTAGCCAAAAGGGGGTTGGCTCTGTGATAATCTGTAAACTTGAGCCCTCAGAATCATGCGTTTTGATTAAACTGTTAGTAAAGCATGCTGTGCATACAACTAGGTGACCCCTTATGTTGTCACATCTCTTAAAACATACTTTTGCATTCTATCAGCAAATAGACTATGAGCTTGATGTTTTTGCTAAATACTTCAAGGTAATCTGCACTAATCAGTGGACGGTCGTACCTGGTAGATGTCCAAGGCCTGCATGGCATATTTGACCAGCTTGATGTAAATCTGAGTCTCTTTGGGCTGGAGTTGCTTGTTAGGAATGAACTGAGCTTCTGCAATACAACACAAACCGCAAACATATCCTCACTCAATGGAAATAATTACCACAACTTACCACCTAAATGATTTTGGTATGCCCCATAATGGGTTCTAAATTTAAAATTCCATCTAAAGATAAGGACAACGGTTCTTAACCACGGGGCTGGGGCCCACGAGGGGACAAACTTCCATGGGGGTCTCAAGATGACTAAAAAAATATTGAAATCAATTTATATTAAATAAACCCTTAATACCAATTTAATTATAATGCTAAAAACAGTTATAAAACAAGATAAAAGGCCTACACCATATAGCCTGATAATTCCTGAAACTTCCTTAAAATAATGAACTATCATTATTAAGAATTATAATCTAATGACGAAGGATGGGACAATATGGTTCGCTCACGATTCGGTTCGATACACGTATGAGGTATACGATTTGATAATATCTTGATTCGATATGATAACACATGACACTAATGACAGAAAATTGTGTTTATTTTTTTAAATGTTATCATGTTTGCACAAAATGTACATTATAATTTAAATCTTCAAAGTTTAAATAGAGTTTCTCATATACCGTTCACAATAAAAAAAAAAGATTACAACAAAGAAGCCTTCATAAAATAGTGGACTACATTTAGTCTGATCTGAACTGAACAGAACATGTCCTGAAAAAGCATGTGAAAGTGTATATTTTTTTCTTAACAATTTGTTTGTCTTGATTATTATAATAACATTTTAACTTTTTAAAAGTATACAAATTCTTCTTTCAACCATTTACGATTATATCATGAATTTGTATATATTATAATACGACCTGTCAATGTTTGAAATAATGTGTGCAATTTAGATGTAATAACATTAAGTTTACATTCATTTGTATAACAAGCGCTATAATACCCCCATCAATTTAAGAATTTAATGCAAATCTCAGTCTCGCACAGGTGTTGCAGTTAATTTATTAATGAGAGAAATGTCTGGGTTTTTAGCACATCCATGCTATTTGTAATCAAAATGAATTAACTTTTTATTTGACTGTGAAGAACAGAAAGAATATTAAAAGAAACATTTTTCAATAAAAGGGGAGTGCGGGATCTCATCTTTGAGATATATATATTACACAGAACAAATGGTCAACTTTAATCTCAAGCATTTTTCAACAAAAGTCGATTTTCCAAGTTTTCCGGTACTTCGATTTTTAAGAGCCAAATTCAAGCACTTCAAGGACCTTGTGCAAACCCTGTAAACAATGTAGGAAGAAACTGCAGTAGAGGACAAATCAAGCAATAGAGAGATTATGATGTTTGACGGGTTATTTAATTTATGATCACATGGACAGAATTTTTTTTCAAATTTAGAATTATCAAGTTTTGCCTCTATCTGGTTCGTAATTTTTTTTGGTATTTCGAAATTCAATATATTGTCCCATTCCTACTAATGGCACAACTAGTTTCTGAGGGACAGAGGCCTTGGAATATTGTCTTGGACAACAGCAGCCCTTGGAGTCAAAAAGGTTGAGAACCACTGAACTTGACACAATCTAAAACCCAGATATTACCCATCAGTTTGGTGTGTCTCACCTCCAGGAGCTTTGCAAGAGGTGATGCCCCATGTAATGGTTTTCACTCCACACACAAGGGTCTTCACCAGACTCCGACAGTCTGACACCTGGAAGGTCTGTTTGTCCTCCTTCTCCCCAGGTCTGTCAAAGGGTGTGGCTGGAGGTGGTGCGGGGGTGACAGGTGTTGGGGGCGCAGGTGGAGGTAAGGCGGGTGTTGCTACAGTGGGGGTAACTGGAACTCCCGGTAACACTACCGGGTCTACAACACCCATTTCTGATTGGGGTTTACACTTCTTAAAGATAGACACAAGTTGGTAACGAGCAATTGTGTGGAATTTCAAAACAAAAACCTGTTGAGAATAAGGAAGACATTTGTATTACTCACGTCAAAAGACATTCATGGTGCATTACAAACAAGCATTTACAGTGATCTTAGCTAATACTTCCAATCGATCAAATCTTCTAGGTCCTTTTGATAGCACAGCTGTTTTAATTTGTAACTGAGTTTACATCAGGAAAATTATAGCTTGTCTCACCTCCAGCATCCTCATGAGGATGTCTCTCCCATTGCCGTTCTCTTGTTCGCTCTTTGAGCGGATACAGTCCACAAGGTTTAGCAACAGCTTACAGGACATGGTCTGGATACTGCTGGGCAGGGACTCATCATCAATATTCTTAGCGAACAGTTGCACAGCCAGAGAGAGGTCCGTCAATGGCAGATTCTGTCTGACATGGTGCACCAAGTCTGCTAGCGTACTGTAAGCCAAGGGCCTGAAACACCAAAAGACTAAGTTAGACTAATTAATTGATCCCTACTAAGATTGTGGTGTAGAAAAATCAAGCCAGAAATTGATCATACCTCAAAGAGCAAATAACTCTTGACCATGGATAAGCATAATATCATGGGTCAATACTTCAGGGTTTTTAGATGAGGTAAAGATTTAGAAAAAAGACACTAATGACATTGACAGATCGCAAGTCCTGCCAAATTTGCCTGCTGACGGCTGAGCCGTGGATGAAAGAGGTATGGGTTTGGCAGGCATATGACATCTGGGACAGGGAGACAGACAGTGGGAAGCGGCAGGATAGCCTGATGGGCTGCCCAGTGGGGCATCTCAGCTTAGTAACGCACCATTAAGTATCATTTCTGATATGTTGCACTTGATGGAACCCAACTTTTCTTTCCCAATTGCTTTGCAACTGAAACTTGGGAGGAAAGATATTGTAACCTACAGCAGCACGAGGTGCATCGAGTTGGAATGACAATAAAACTTACATCTAAATGTGCGCCCTGCCAATCAATGGATTGCAGCTTGCTAATACTGGACAACACTACAGTATAAAGGTCTAGGAATCCATCACAAATTTAGTTACACCTGTCTGAGCTCCAAAGCGTGAGCAGAGAGGGGGTTAATCTGTGTTCTTACCGTAGTGTCTCTTTCGCTGTGTATCCCGAGCCAATGAGTATCGACTCATCGAAAAGCTTGTCGATGCATGGAATGAATTCTGCAACACAAACAGACTTAATATCAGATCCCATCACTGACTCTGAAGCCCACCAACACAGCTAAAAGCCCTATGAACCATGAGATACATCAATGCCAGGTCTCAACAGTGTGTTTCCCATTGATTCATTTAACCTTCTCCATAGGACTAAAGATTTAGCAGAGTATATCAGATTCCTCTCGTAAATGCTATTGACTGAGAGGTGGAGCTCAAAGAGAATGCAGCCGTTACATAGAAGCGGTACCCCATGAAGCTTAGCAGTGCAATTAACACCAGATGTGAGTGCTTCTACAAAAGTGAACACTTTGCATATCTTAGTTGGCAGTATCTGCCAACAATCTGCTATGTGTTTAGCAGTGGCATCAGAGGATGACTCACGGCTGCGTAGATCTGTGGTGAGGATGTGCTTGGCAGCGATCAGCAGCTCTTTTCGCAGGTGAGCCGTCTCAGGGGGGCAGTTAGACAGCAGCTGCAACATCCCCTTCACCATCTGCTGGGAGTACTTCCCAACTAAGTCCTGAGACACACACAAATCACAATGCTACATTAGTCATTGGTTGAGTATTAAAGAAATAGTTCACCCAAAAAATCTGTCATTATTCACTCGTTTTAGTGTCACTTCAAACTTAAATAACCACCTCTCTTGCGTGGACCACAATAGGAGAAATGAAACATCTTCACAATGTTTACCATATAAGAGTGAATGGGAACTCTGCTCAACATTCAAAGTGATTGACTAGCTTCAGAAGACTTGTAATATAGTCACAAATTAGTTTGACTACTTTTACAGTGGTTTTATGGAGTCTTGTTGTCCTTGAATGGAGTCACCAATCACTCTCTTTATTTAGCAAAAAGCAGTGTGAAGATTCTTCAAATTTCTACTTTTGCACTATCCAGACCAAATAAAGTCATACAGGTTTGGAGTGAAATTAGGTTGCGTTAGTAAATACAGAATTTTCATTTTTTGGTGAACTATTTCTTTAACTAAAAAAATGTAAACAAGTTTAATTAAAAGAGTGGGTGATCTATATTTGTCAGAAGGCGGTAACACTGTACCTGGTAGATGCGAATAATGTAAGCGAGAAAAGACAAGGTCTTAATCTGAGCGGCAATGAAATCTGCATAAAGCTCCTTGTTGAACAGCTTGTGTTGCCTGTCGCAGATATAAAAGTGGAAAAGCTTTAAATGTCACTAGGTGTTAAATTGCATCTATGAAATCCATTTCAGTGCATTAGCGGTGATGTAACACCACACACACACAACTCAACAAGATGCAAGAGGTCACTGACCGAGCTTGTGGAGACACCTGCAGCATGATGGTGTTCATGATCAGAGGCACGAACTCTGACACCACGTTATGAATGTTCAGTTTGTACAGCTAGGAAATATATCACATGGAAAAGCAATAAGTGTATCTCATAACAGTGGGGAAAATGACTAAGCAGAGAGCCATGCTTGACAAGTAATTACTGTAGCAGAAAGATTACACCAACTATAGCGTGCTATCATTGATAAAACCCTAATTTCATTTTAACAGAATTTCATGGTTTCACTCAAAAGACAAATTCCTACATCCAGTAAATCTGCCACTATGTCTAAGAAAATCATGATCTAATTATTTCTTGGAATCATTAATACATTGTTACTGCAAAGCATGATTTACACCTGCAATAACGCAAATAATGAAATTAGAGGTAGACCGATAGATTGGTTTTACTGATTAATCTGTGCCAATAGTTGCTTTTTGAAACCATCATTAACAGTAAAATCTATGCTGATAGTTTTTTCATAATTTTGTAATTTTAAAACAGAGTCCCCGGTGTATTTCAGGCTTGTTTATACTTAAAAGTCCCATGGTATGCAATAAATCTAAACAATTTTCTAATTATTAGTGGGATTTTGGTTGAACAATAATCTGGAATTGTATGAATTTTTGACTCTTTGTCCGTGTCCTTCACAGTAAAAAAGGAATAAGAAAATTTGTGACATTCAATGTATCGATTTTTAAAAACTATTAGCCGATTAATTGGTTATCGGCCTTTCCCATCACTTTAAATATCAATATCGTCAAAATCCACTATAGGTCGACCTCTAAATAAAATGTCAAAATAACACAACATTTTTGCCTTAAAACATCAAAATGTATTTCCTTTAATCTTCAAGCTTTTAATAACAGACAGAAAAGAAAAACAAAAACATTTATCAGGCCAATCATTTTGACACCCTTGATAGTGTAAGGTATACAGAACACTGGATTTATCAACAATTTATAGCTAAAATGTAAAACATGGTTAGTAGGGTTTTAGAATGACAGTAGATACCCTTTAAAACCGAGCCAATGTCTAACCTTTCAAAATGAAGATGGCTGGCATTTAATCGATATTGAATGAATGTTTTTATGAGCCCTCACCTGATACATGAGCACTACGATGATGGGCAGCTCTGCCAACACTTTGAGAGACAGTGACCCCCTGGGGATTATTGTATGCTGGAGGACACAGAGCAAACAAATTAAACAGACCAGTCAGAGACCAAACCAACTGTCACAATATAAATAATGAAAAACACGTTTAATTCAAAGTATTTTTTTTTAGCAAATTTAATAACTTTTCTTTCTGCATTAAGAGTAAAATATAAGAAAAACTCCATGGCGAACTGTAGTTCAGCACCCCTACGATTCAGCACGGAAATTTATAGGCAGGAACTTGACGCCATCTAGTGTCTATACAATATACATTTCATAAGCGTTGGAATTCTCCATCAAAGTCTCCCACACATAAATAGTGGCCTGATGCCATTACTATTGTTTTGACTCATAATGGTCATTAAGTTAAAGTGATCCAGTTAGAATCCAAAACAGATCAGCAGCTAGACACTCAGATCTTATCAGTTTTACTTTCAGCGCCCAGAATTAAAGGTACATTAGAGATCTCGCTCTCTCTCTCACACACACATATACACACACACACACACACACACATATACACACACACACACACACACACACAGTACCATTTTCTGGACTAAAGCACACTGCTCTCATCATTGTGTCTCTGCCGATCATATTTGTCAAGTGCGGATGAGGATTTATTTTAAGGGTCTACTAGAGATGAATGTTAGTTGCAGTACCGTCCGGGTCTCGCTGTCATCACGCTCTGGTGCAGTCTTCACCAACACTGACGTGATCATGCCCACCATCTCTGGAGAGGGTACGGTGTTCTCTGCTATAACCTGAGGATTCTCAAAGTACCTTGTCTAATAGACAGAGAAAGACAGCTTTTAGAAAATTAAAAACGTAGCTAAAAGCCTAACACAAATATTTCAAATCCATTCCACAACATAAAAACAGCTTACCACGACTTTAGGCAGTTCTTTGTAAATCTGCTTCACAAAGTCCAAGAAGTGATGAATCTGTAAGTGTTGGCAGGAAGATTTAATTTGTTTTTAGTGCAATTTAATCAGCTTAGTCGAAATATAGAAGAGCCAATTCTAGCCAAAATAATAAAGGGCCAGAAGCTGAATCTCACCTCTTGGGAGATCGGCGGACGGAATTGTTTATGCAGTTCAATGATAATGCGTAAGCAAATGAGCACGTTCTCTTCACTTTCAATCTGAGTGATGAAACAAAGAGGTAAGTCTCTCAGTAGACGCAAGAACCAGGCAATCCCAGGATACATTATATTTAATGTAGTAAATGCATGATATTCAAAATGAAATATGGGATGCGAAGCATCCAGGTGAAGCAAACTGACCTCAAGGAAACGAAACATGACAGACAGGATATTCTTGGCGTGAGACCGCAGATGTTCATTGGTAGGGATTCTGTGGATAATCTCCAGGACCAGTTTCCTCAATTGCTATGACAAAAATTGGAACACTCGCTTTAATTTCAGGGATGAGGCCTCAATGAAAACTACAGTGAAAGGATTTGCTGCAGAAAATACACCTGCGTTGGTTTCTCCTGAAGGAACTGCACTTCTCCATCCTGTAAAAACGTCAAGAAACGAGGGATGATATGCTCCAAGAATGTAGAATACTGCTGTGAGGATGTGACATTCTGGGGAGGGTGAAAGACAGAAATGAATGTGAATACAAGGAATCATTTTGCATTCCAAACTATATACAAGCAAAATATAAAGTCTTACCTCAAAATTCTCACTGACTTCCTGCATCATTTTTAGTTTGGTCTCATCCGCTGATGTTTAAATGAAGGACAAACATATGAGTGACTGCATATTGCAGTTACTGAGACACAATTTTTTCAATTTACTCGCAACATCCCAAGTGTAAAAGCTATACACACATTACTCCTTTATACACAAACATTTGCAATGTATATGCATTAAAAATGATCTCGTCACTTATCTTAAACACAAAATCGTAACTACGCATGAAGAACAGCACATTCAAGGTAAGCAGAAGGGAACACACTCACGCGTGTTGTTGTCAGTGAGGGCCGCCACAAACTGCAGGTATTTCTTCATGAGTGTGGTCTGATCCACCACAGTGGGGCTTGGGGTGGGCACAAAAGACATGATGGGGGCCGGGACAGACAGGATTCCTCTAAAATGGGGCAGACTAGTGTCTGCGCTGATCTCAATAGACGTTCATGTCATCTTTAGGAAAATAACCGCAAATGGAAAGTCAATTACACTACACAGCTGAGCACAACCCTAACCAAAGGTATTGCAGCAGTACCATGGAAAAGTGCAGGCATCAGATGGTTATACCATTGTACTGACATATTCAACAGTTTTGAATTATTGCCATATTCATGTAACTTGCATATATTAACAAGACATTCCCAATCAAAAATTAGCATATCTATCTAAATGTTAAAAAAAACACATTGAGGAGTCTGTTTTGACTTGCACTACACTGTTAATTTGAGTCCTAACGAGTAAACTAAATATCAACAGCAAACAACAAGCCTAAAAACAAACCAGTCAGCATTTCACGCATTACAGTGTCTAACAAAGTTAAGGTGTTTCATGCAGGCTCATTTCTAATTGCATGTGTAGTTTTAGGGAAGTGGTAGTTGCGCCAAACTGCAACGACACGCCTACTGCAAGTCACGCTCACTGATATTAAATGATGCGCTTGAGCCAAAGTGATAACTAGTTCCTCCATTACAGAGCTGCGTGTGATACGGAGCTATTGATAAATACAGGCATAAATTATCTGTGTAAATTGTGTAGGACGTTTAGCAGCACGACAGCAAACCATTCACAGAAGAAAGAGCCTAGCTGTAGCCGGCTGCTAACCAACCTACACCAAGTCTAAGACATTATTCACATGCACAACGCAAGTTTTTCCTTTTTTACCTGAATAAGTACACATATGCAGTTGTTCTCACACAAATACTAATGAGGAATTTTTACGCTCATCATGTGCAAACGTTGCAAAATTACTCCAAATTAAACAGCACCAACTTACCAGTAAATGGACAGGAAAGAGTTTAACACGAACTTCCGCTACACCGCATGAAATTCACTGGGCGATTTGAAATCAATCCGCCGCACAGTTTGTTTGTTAATTGTGTAAATTATTTTGTAAATAGAAAAAAATTATAATTTTACACTTCGTTATTAGACTTTTAAAATTGGGTTTTTGTGTCAGAGGTATGTTGTAAACAATTTTTTTCACATTTAGACACTAATATAGTTCTTTGCGGAAGGGTAGTCCAGACAGAGGAGATGTGAGAAGACCATCGAAAACGATGGTCTTCTAGTTTTCATTCAGACTGACTTACAAACGTTTTGTAAAATTTTGCTGCAGTCTAGTAACCAAGATATTGTTTTATATAATGGATTAATATAGTTTTATCAATAAAAAATTTGTTTATAAAATGATTTATTGACACGTTTATTTAAGCTAGGTGTGGGTGCACGGTAGCATTGCGAGCGATGTTTTAAATGATCACACAGAGCTCATAGATCTTCTGCATTGATGTGTTGCATGCACTCAGACTGGTTCCAAACAGACTGTAGATGTAGACTATTGTATATGCGCAAATTCATTTACACATATGACCACTTGGGGGCGCATTGTTTAAAAAAGGGGTGGGGGGAAAAGCAGAAACCTCCTCAAAAGGAGAGAAATAGAGCTTGTACCTTAAAAAGGGATAAATAGGTAGAGATCGGGACCACAAAAAGACAGCTGAAGTCACACTTAACATCAACATTCATTGCAAAGATTTATTTTATTTTTTAAATCACACAAAGTGCAAATAGGGCCAGTGGTAGCTCGACTCTGGGTTACTGACCGAAAGGTCAGGGGTTCAAGCCCCAGCACTGTCAAGATACCACTGTTAGGCCCTTGAGCAAGGCCCTTGACCCTATCTGCTTCAGGGGTGCTGTTTCATGGCTGACCCCAGCTCTGACCTCAGCTTCGTTGGGATATGTGAAAACAACTGCATTTCATTGGCTCTGTACCTGTACTCTGCACAATGACAATAAAGTTGAATCTTAAATTAATGACAACACTAGCACTTTTCTCAGAACTAACTTTTAAAAAAACAAATAAAAATACAAAATAAATAACCAACTGGTGTGTTTCAAACAGATTTCTTGGTGGATGTATGAAGTCAGATCTCCTCAAGTTCAAACAAGTGCCCTAGCACAGTAAGCACAGATGTAGTTCATCACATTATTTATGGACATGTTCCATATAGTTTCACAACAAGGAAGTGTCCAAATCCTTTTAAAGGTGTCATGATATGCCTTTTTTATTATTTCTCTATAATCCTTGAGGTTCACATCTAAAATTAGTAAAACATTTTGCACAAAAAAACAATCATATATTTGTAAAACATGATCAATTTCAACTCTCATTCTCACCCTCTGTCAGAAATACTTGGATTTGGCGCTGCCTCTCCTTTAAGACTTGACAGTAAACGCCCTCTGTATGATTGACTACCTGCAGTTGAATGATCTGCCCTCTCCTTGCCATCTCACTGCTCAGCACTGGGTGGAACTATGGAAGTGATAAGGTAAATTTAGACATCGATGTGTTGTTGTGGAGGTGTTCAGATGCAAATGTCTACCACAGTGTGACATCACAATGCGGAGGAAGTAGAGAACGAGTTGTTTTGACAGCTTGGTTTCAACAAATGCTCTTTTTGCAGTAAGAAGAAAGTTTTGTGTTCTGAAACTTGCAGCTTGTTTTTATAGTACAGTTACCTCATATTTGTCAGAAAATCAAGGAAAATTGTATTCCTCATGTAATGACCCCTTTCATTTTATTTTGAACAGGATAGCTAGTGTTGTTGTATAACTTGTAGTTTGCTTGATAAGTGTGCTTATGTTATCTTTCTTTAAAATAAATGCCATTTGGATTGATATTTCATAATACAATGCAAAGACATTAAATCTGTACAAACACTTTTTGGGGCCACTAGATGACATTACACAGAGTTTAAAATGTGACACACTAATGTTCTTTTTTTTTTAATAATGCATTATGGCCGTTTGAAATGATGTTACTATCTGTTGGCATTAATGTGAGAGCTGGTCAGAGTCAGACACAACAAAAGGATACTTGAATTAATATAAATGTGATATATTAAAGCTCAAATTTAAATGTAATCACACCTGTCTGTTTTCAATTAATTTAAACGAGTACAAATCACAGCAGAGGGAGCTATCCTGGTGGAGCATCAACTGCCCAGATGGTGAAAAAGTTACATTATCATTTCAATGACCCCTCTGTTGGTCAGGGAGCATAAAAGGAGCTGTAGAATTCTGATTCCCACTGACCCTACAAACAGATTAACTGGGAATCCAGCTAGACAGCACTTCTAGTTTTAAAACTACAATAATCACCATATCATGCCTTGAATTTCAGTTCCTGTACATACAAACTATTTAGTTGGATTGATTGTTTTGTTCACCATACTCAAATCAACTGTGCGTATCCAGTCTATATCATTATGCCAAGTTTTGAACTTGAGGAATGAGGTCCTGCATGGAATCTAATTTTTTTAAGTAAAACAAATTAAAACATTGAACTAGTAAGTAAACTTAAGTATAAAATGCAGAGAATATTTGCTGGGTGCATCTGTAAAATATCTGAAGCTCAACAGTGATGTTCACTTATGACTCATAGTCTGCTCTAAAAAGGGTCACAGGTTCACAGCCCAAATGTGTTGCCACTGTGAACAGAGTTCTCATCTACTCAGTTTAGTAAGTGTATACATTTGAGGCTCATAATATAATACCTGGATACATTTTCTCTGTGGAGTGCATGTCTGCAGGCCCAATGCTTTTTGAAAGGCCTTGTTTATTCACTGGCTTTCACATCTCACAAATATGAAATATGCCCATATAGGATAGTATTAGTCATGTAAGTGCTCTCTTCATGAGTGAGGACTAATGCACTGCTCTTGCAGAGGATGTAGTTTCATAGAAGAATGACATTTTATTCATTAAATTCAGTATTCTCAGTGTTGTCAGTGACTCAGCAATAATGAGATTGTTCATTTTCAACATTATTTTTCTCCTATAAAGCAGCATTTGAATGTAATCAAGCTATATAGTGTCTAATATTTGGACTAATATTTAGAACAACAAACATAATTGCTGGCTAGTTAAAATTGATACAGGATCAGTGATTTATATGATGTCCATTTTTGGCTTACATTTACTTTCCATTTTATACACTGTAAAGTGAAAATGTGCATTTGTTTTACCTTAAGGAGATATTTCTACTTGACCTGACCCTAAAAAAAATATTTTGTAAGACGATACCATACGAAGTGCATTCTTTAGGTTAAATGATAAAACATGTATTTACACTGGACCACTTGATTTGAGTAATTTTCCCTGATCTTAATTATAAATACATTAGCATCCATATTAGCATGTATTAAATGTCTCTTTTGTGCAGTGTGTTCTTCCAGTGGGGAGATGTTCTGACAGACTCAGCAGTATGTGCTTGGATTGCATCTGGCATCAGTTTTCTCTGCAGTGACCCTGGTGGACAGCCAAGTTCTGGTCATGATATTGTTAAACCAATGCTCTGGTCCAAAGACATATAACTTTATGCATTAACACTGATATTGACTGTTTTTTAAATATATAAATTACTTCAAAGGGTATTTGTTTTCATATTATTGAAGCTAAATTTAGAATCTGAATCTTAAAATTTCAACAATCTGAAATAATTGTTTCTTCTGCATGACCTTTGAGTAGACATAACTTGGTAAGCTACCACATAATGTTGCCTGCTCACGTCAGTGTGAAATAAGCTTACTTACTGCAGATGACACTTGTCCTCTCAGTGAGCTGTCAAACTAATCTAAATCTCATTTAACTTCATCAGTCCTTCTCCGTATTTACAGAACAGGTGTAAGCTGGCTATAGATACAAATATAAATGCTAGAATGATATTTTGTGCTTATGTGGTAGTTTATTGCCCAAAGCACTTTATTACTCAGTTAATTCAGTGTTGTTAAGGAAGGTCTATCTTTGACCTCGCCTGTTTGTATTGAACACAAAAAGAATAAGTCCTTTGAGAAATAGGCAATGTCCCCATTTAGAAAATATTGTTAATTAACAGAAGTAAGGCTGCTTTATGTTTTAAATGTTACAGTTATTTTATTACTACCAGGGCCGTTTCTTGGCATAGGCGAACTAGGCGGTCGCCTTGGGCGCCACCTGCTAGAGGTGGCGCCAAAGAGGAGGGTGCCGCAATGCACCCCAAATCCCAAATTTGCACAAATGTATAATTTGTCTAATTAAATGTTCCTATGTTAACCTCAAGCCATCTTATAGGCTAAATGTAAACCTCAAGCACTATATGTAATGTTCATTCATTAATTTGTATTTATTGCAGTATTCTAACCTCATCTTGTGTATATATTATTATTATTTTTTTGTATTTTTTTTTTTACTTTTTTTGTTTATTTTGTAAATACCCTAGAACTATAGGCCAAGTGACATGAATATGAAATAGACCCTGATGTCTGTTCTTTCACCACATGCTACTGGACCTATTTGAAAATCACTGACGTTCAACTTCCATCTCATTTCATTGTATAATGGACTTCAAAGTTATTTTTGCTGTGCATATTTCCATATAGTCTACTGGTGCCCTTTGCACATTTGCTGTTCATAAACGCATTTTAAAGAAAACATTACACAAATTATGAAATATTGCAATAATTAGCCTACCTAACAAGATAAAACAGAAGACCACAATGACGAATAGAAATAGCTGTAATTTAGTTGTTTATGCCTAGTCGGACAAACATGGCTGTAATCATCAAGGCAAAGCTGCTCATAACAGACAGACTCAACAAAACCACTGATTACAAACTACAACATAATTTAGCCTTAACTTAGACACTGAAACGTGCTAACATATTCGAGATAAACTATTAGGAGTGTTCACTGTTCGTTTTGAAGGGCGTGGACTGACATTTTCTGTTCCACATGCATAGTAAGAAAACTCATGAATATTAATATAGGCTCCGCCCAGTGATGCTAAATATCTCATAAGGGTGTTAATTTGGTCATGCTGACTTCTATCGTTGTTCTTTACAACACCACCACGCGCTTGTGCGCTCAAATAGAGAAGTGTGGCGTCAGTAGTTCAGAAGGGCAGGGTACCATTTGTTATCACTAAAAACCACGGACGAAAATGTTTAATCTGGTCGCCCGACTCGCGTGTCTCTATGCTTTTACGTATGTAGTTGTCCATGGGCAAGATGAAAAGGGAGAGCGCTTTCTTTGTACTGCAGTTCCCATTAACAAGGATACAAGTTGCCCCGTGCAGTCTCTGCCTTTTCAAAGTACAACGGTTCAGGAGGAAGAACTCAGGAACACTGTCATGCAACTTCGAGAGACAATCTTACAACAAAAGGAGACCATTATTAGTCAGTTAGGAACAATAAAAGATCTGACGTCTAAACTCTCACGCTGTGAGTCTGAATCAGAATCCTTTCGGAAAAACATCAAGGACACGATGGATGATGTGCCTAAAGACCCGAATGACACCACTGATGTTCTGGGAAAGACCATGCAGACTCTAAAGTATCGACTAGAAAATCTTGAGGTAAGATACTCTTTATTTCAGATGCAATTGAAATGTAACGGAAGTACATTTGTGCTGTATGTTTCTTTACCTGTCTGACTATTTTGGTAATTGTGCGGAGGCGTTGAAGATTTTCAAGGATTATCCCGTTAGTAAGTACATCTCTATCCCTTAACCACAAATGCCAAAGTTACTTCTGATGCCCAAAGCGACAGTGTCTGTAATAATGTGTCCGTGCCGGGTGTTAATCTGACTCTATGATGATGGATCTAAAATCAAATGCTTGAAGTAGTTTTTCTAAATAAACATAATTTTTATTATTTCTCCATTGTATATCAACGGATTAGATTTATTGATTTGTTTATTTATTTATGTCATACAAAAAGTCAACAACACTGTAAAAAACACTAACCTGCTATTATTTTGATCGAACCCTTAATATGTGTATTATTATTGTAACCCAATGCATTCATGTTGATTCAGAGATGCTTAATAAGATATTGAGTTATATAAAATCTGATAAAAGTTAATTTAGATGTGAAGCTAATTTTTTCAGTGTACCCTTACCCATACAGATATTATAGATAGCCTAAAAATGTGACACCTTTAACTGCTTTAGTATTGAATTTATTTAGCCAAAAATATTTAGACTACACTGGCATACAGCAAAAACATTTTATTTCTATTATATCAGAAATACCTCTTTAAGGCAACAATTGCAGTTTCATTTTTACAAAAGGGAACCTATTGGATTAGATGCACATGGATGTTTTACATACTCAAAAGTGTTCTTATGACAGAAGTAATTAGGTTATAGACAAAAAAAAAATAGTTTCTGCTTGAAACACGTTGTACAAACATGATTCGTCGTACAACCTCAAACAGATCTTTCAAGTCAAAAATGTAATTAATCTGTCTAAATTTAATTGAGAGTTTAAGTGACACCAACAAACGTAAAAGTTATGGGTTTAATCATGTAGAGTTATTAATTTCAGGCTAACACTTTTTGTGTATGTAGAAGCCTTTATTTTTGTCACACGTTATACATTTGCACATATACAGTGACATTTTTTTTCTCTCGCATATCCCAGCTAAGCTGTGGTCAGAGCGCCGGGTCAGCCATGACACGGCGCCTGTGGACCAGATAGGGTCAAGGGCCTTGCTCAAGGGCCCAACAGTGGCATCTTGGCAGTGCTGGGGCTCGAACCCCATGTGCAGTTATAAGCAGGCTATATGTAGGAATCCTTGGAAACCTTTTTTATTTAATTTTCCAAAGCAACAACAAACACGGGCCAATATCTCTGGTGACTCCTTCCCCAATGAGCTGAGAAATCTACTGCAGCGTAGATTGGAGGATCTGGAGAATCAACTGCTGAAGAAGGTCAATGATCTTGAGGCAGAGAAGACTCAGCTATATAATGAGACGGTTGCTCATCGGCAGCGAACAGACAATACCCTGAACTCTCTCATGAATAGGCTCTCTGAATTAGAAAAAGGTATGCACAAAACCCTCTTATGTTCTATAGGCATTCTTCTGTTTCAGGTACATTTACATCAACTCTTGATCATTTCTATCCATATTATCCATATAAGAATATTTGATTTGAGTTAGACACTTCTTAATCCTAAAGTGCCTGTCAAGGCAGTGATCTGGTTGTTTTGTCGGTAGTCTCAGTATATTTCTGCATCACTCCAGATGTGACGCAAAACTAAATCCATCTTTTGGCTACAGGAGGAGCTGGATTCAAATCACCAGAGAATTTCAAAATCTCTCTTCCTCTACGAACAAATTATCTTTTTGGACAAGTAAAGAAAAGCTTGCCAGAAATGTATGCCTTCACTATTTGCATGTGGCTCAAGTCAAGTGCAAGTCCTGGCATTGGAACCCCTTTTTCCTATGGAGTGCCTGGGCAAGCAAATGAGATAGTACTGATTGAATGGGGCAATAACCCATTAGAACTGCTCATCAATGACAAGGTACAGACCCAAAGTACAGTATTTACAAAGTTTTGCATTGAATGCTAAAAGTATGTTTTCATGGATTTAAATTATAAGGATGCACAAAGCAACTACAGACTATTATTATGTCATCTATGTCATCATTTAACTTACAGCTTTAACATTGATGTCATCATATATGCTCAAGTGAAACTCCTAAATATTTATTTACAATGTAATATAAATATAAAATATCATTCCGACCCAGTAAACAAAAAAAAATGTGTGTTAATATGTTAGACAGACTGTCGGGAGCTGCTCTTACCCGAAGGGGATGTTGATTTATACTGCCAAAAAAGGACAAAAGCACCATAAAAGTAGTCCATATGATTTGTGTTCTATTTTGTAAGTCTTCCAAAGTCACACAATAGTTTTATATGGGGAACAGACTGAAATGGTAGGTTCCTCACTGATAACCTCTGCCAAATGTCCAAAAGTACTATTTCTCTGTGAACTATTCCTTTAATACCTCCTGTTGTTAAATAGGTGGCGCAACTACCTCTATCACTGAGTGATGGGAGATGGCACCACGTCTGCATCACTTGGACTACAAGGGATGGGCTGTGGGAAGCTTATCAGGATGGCCAAAGATTGGGCACAGGTGAAAACCTGGCCCCCTGGCACCCTATCAAGCCTGGTGGAGTCCTTATCCTTGGCCAAGAGCAGGTGAGAACAGAAGCGTCCCTGCTGCATCCACAAAACTATCAGTGCACACTCACACTGTAACTGTAGTCTTATTTTTATCAGCAATACTTTTATTAACCATTGAAACTTCAAAAACTTTGAATAAAACTTGACCTTATCCATAAGGGGTTATTGTTGTTGTCTTAACGAGGCCTTTTGTTTATGGCCTAAACAGGATGTAGTTGGGGGGCGCTTTGATGCCAACCAGGCCTTTGTGGGAGAACTGAGCCACTTTAACATCTGGGATCGGGTCCTGCGCTCGACAGATATCATCGCAATGTCAAACTGCTCATCCTATATCCCTGGGAATGTGGTGGCCTGGGACGACAGTAATATTGAGGTGTTTGGTGGTTCCTCAAAATTGCCACTTGGACTTTGTGAAGACAGGCTCTTTGACAATTAAAGGTTTTTGTGGATATTAAAGAGATATGGTATATTGCTATTCTTTCATCCTCAGAAAATATTTACTCAGACAAGCAGTGGAGGACAGTTTTTAGCTAAACCAACTTAAAATCAACCATATATGTACTTGCATATGTTCTTGGAGAGATAATAACATACAGATAAATGTAATATGTGTAGTGGAGCAATTTCAGTTAGTGTAGTTTCATATTTGTGGCTGAAGGAAAATACCCTTATAAAGAAAGTACTGCATTGGTACCATGGAACAGTCATGGTATCTGATGGTAAAGCCATGGTACTCATTGTATTACCATATTTATGAAATACATGACATATATCATGGTAATGTATGATTACTACATCCATATACCATGGTATTTACAAGGAACAACACTACACCTCACTTTAAGCTTCAAATGAGTTACCGTGGAACCCAAGAAAGAAAAAACATGACCAAAACATTTTCATGGTACCTTTTTTGTAAGTTTAATTACCCTGTCACGTTCACAGAGACACACACGCACACAGTCTTGTTGACAAGAATCCCCTCTTTTTATTTAATGAAATGTGAACAAGGCCACTCATGCTATAAGAAAGGCTACTTTTGGACCTTGTGTTATTCAGTTAAAAGATTTGAAACAGAGGACTGGTGAAAATAAGTTTACAGTGGTCCTTTACTTGTACAGATGTACCCTTTAGCATTAGCACAACTGTGAAAGCTACTATTTTGCACCATATCTTTTTAAAAGATGTCAAAGAATGTCATATGAATCAATATTTATGTTAGACTATTTAGATTACACTGGCGACCTGTCCAGGGTGTCCCCCGCCTTTCGCCCAATGTTAGCTGGGATAGGCTCCAGCCCCCCGCGACCCTGTACACAGGATAAGCGGTTGACGATGGATGGATGGATGGGATATTTAGATTACACTGTTTTTAGAGTCCAAAGCCCACCTTTGTTTAACTGTTTATGTGGATTGAAATACCTATTGAAGGTTATAAATGTTTTAAGACTGTATATTTTAATGAAATTTAAGTTATATCGTAAGCTCTATTTCTTTAAACATATATTTTTATACCCTCTTTTTTCAGAATAAATATAATTATGTGTTGTTTCTATGTATGTGTCATAATTTTTTGTTTTATGAAAGGCCTTCTTTTACATAACTGTGCCAATTTTTCGGCAGGGTTTGCTAAACACTGCTAACATGTCGTTGCCAATGAAAAATAAAAATAGCTTTGAAATCGTTTTTTTCTCTTTCGTCTTGCTCTTTTCCCCTGCTACAATTTTCCCTTTGTTGTTTAAACCTGATCTGGTGATTTATTCAGTATATATAATAAAATAGATATTGTTAAATGTTTGTAAATGATACCTAATGTTAACGAATTGAATATTATTGTTAAGCTTTCTTAAGGCCTGAAAATCACAATTTTAAAATTCACTAATATTTCCAGGTCCATATGAATCTTGTTTTGCAAAGCAATTGCAACAGAAATACTATAATGATGTAGATTATATAAATGTTTTATGACTGTAACCTCTGCAGAAATAATTCTTGTTTAGGTCAAAGTGCTGAGCAAGAGAGAGAGCAGGTAATCACACTGCTCTGATGGACAGGTGGCTCTTAGGGTATTAGCCAGACTTAAGGGGATGATATGCCAAAGCTTGTAGAGGGACATCTCACAAGACTGAACTGCAATCTAAACTATTAAAATAAAAATGTTCTTAAAAGGTTTGGAAACTGAGATAAAAGGCTTGGTGTTAAAAAATCAATGCAGTAGCCTACCAGCCTAGGAATGTTGGGAAGGTCTTAAGGTTCTAGAAAGAAAAGAACTGCATCTCTTTGACCTTCACCTACAGGGAGAGAAAATCTCCAGCTTCCTCACAGCTTACATCCCTGAGATGATTAATTTTGTTTACCCATGCTCTGCCAAATGCATTTCAGTCACATATCAACACTATGGGCTCAGAAGTTAAATAGCTTATATATATATATATATATATATATATATATATATATATATATATATATATATATATATATTTATTTATATTTATATATATGTATGTGTGTGTGTGTGTGTGTGTGTGTGATTGATTGATGTATGATCATTTTGCAAATCAGTATTAATTAGTAAGATTGTTAGATAATGAGTGATCTATCTTAAGAATCATAAGTAATCACATGATTGGATCATTTAAATCATTGGTTTTACATTATGACTGCTGTTGAGCAAATATGAAAGTTAAAATCAAGAGGTTGTTTTTTATTAGACTCACTGTATATAATGTAACTACTAGGCAGAATTTGACTTCAATGCACCTATTTTTTTATGAGAGGGACTCGTTTCAAAATATCAGATTTTCTTTTTAATGCATGTCACTATTGTGAATGTCAGGTGGGGCTTTAATGATTGTGTTTAAATACTGATTAGATCACAAAGGAGTAGCTGTGTGAATTTTTTTTTAATTCAATCACAAATCATTAATAATACAACAAACATTTTTTAAGCACTTTCCTGGAGAATTTAATATAATTTCAGTAATTGAGTGAAGAAGTCAGATAGCGCACATGGATTTGTGGTTTGGGTAATTATTTTTGTGTGAGGTAGATCAATTTAAATAGACTAGTCTAATAAAAAAGCTAAGATAAAGTATTTTTGTGTAGTTTCTTATACCTATACACCTGTTGGTTAGAAAATAGCAAAATCATTGAAAACATTCTTGCTGACAGATACATACTAGATACTACAGACGTCGTAAAATAATTAGGAATTTATCATAGTTGTGTTGGCAACAGTTTTCTCAAGTAAACTAGAAAACAAATCTGTAATTCAAGATTCAAGTTCTTAAACATACATATGACTCCTTTATATATCCAAGGACAAGAGTAATTCCTCAGCTACCTTTGACCTGAAGAACAAGGTTATTTATAAGTGTGATGCATTGAACATCTATAGCCTACCCTTAACCCATAGAGATATTTTGCTGCTCCTTATGGAGCTGTAATTCATGTCTTCCTGGGGCAGGTTGCATCAGCTATACGTAAGTTACAACTTAGCCTAGTTGTGGCGTAAATGGGCACTAAGTTGCAATTTAGGCACTACTAAATATTCGAGCATTGCACTATTAATCTTAGTTAGAACGTAACCCTGTGTATTAACTAAATATTTACAGAAGCCTCTGACCAGGAGTAACGGATGGAATAAAAAAGCACACTCATTTTAAGGCATCAATGAGCTCATGTTTTGGTTGACAGGCTTCAGTCCTTTCGACATATATGATGATGTTGGCATTTACACTCATTTACTTTTACTGGTTTCAACATATACAAAATATATATGATATTAAAATGAATAAATGTCTATTTTTCCAGCCTGTGATATTTATTTATTGCCACTTATTCATTTTAGATACAATCAAGGGCGAGTCTAGCCCCTTTTTAGGGGTGCTTCAGCACCCCTAAGAAGGAGCTCAGCACCCCTAAAACTTGGAGTAAGAAATGTTGTTATTCTAAAAATGTTGTTCGTCTTTGACAAGGTTAAATAATGTCCAAAACATACTCCGTAGTTTGTGGTTTAAAATGTATGTGTTAAGGATGAAAATGAAAACACCCCCGCTTAGCAAATGGTGTCATCCTCTTCTCTTCTTCTACTTCTCTGTACCTGCACCGCTCAGCACGACCATCATCCAGTCGCGAAACACACGCAGAGGGAGAACCCGTTATGTAGTGTTGTGAATCAACTAAGTTGCTCCAAAGCTGTGTCTCACACTTCTTTCCTTCAGGCTTAACTCCTGAACTCCTAGCATTACTCTCTCTCTCTCTCTCTCTCTCTGTGTGTGCGCGTGTGTGTGTGTGTGTGGCCTGCCAGTGAGCAATGGACATACGACAGTTTTTTAAAAGAAAAAAGACAGATTCAGGTGAGAGACTAGGGACAGTCCATAATGACCTCTGTATTGTTTTTAGTTTTTTTTTGTTCTTCTGAAAAGTGTTAAGCTAAAGTAACAGATAATGCAAACCAGCTATCTGTTGTTGTATCAAATTACTATCTAGGCAATGGTCCCCTGCTTTTATTTTTTTTATTTATTTCAAACCCACAATGGAGAATACAGCTTCTCTTGTGAAAGGTTTTGTGTTTGTTACAGGGGGCTTTCTGTGTGAACTCTCACAATTAAGCTGGTGCTCTGAAAAGGTCTAAAAAAAAATCTGGATTTTGGAGTTAGTTGAACCAATATTAAAATGATAAAGTTATTTTTCAATAGACATTTTTTTATTTTTGTGTGAAAAGAGGGTGGGTGGTGGCAGTGGGGCTCATTGGGTGCTCAGCACCCCTAAAGCTCTGACCCTAGAATCGCCCCTGGATACAATTATTGAATATTGTTCTTTTCATAGGCTAAATATACCAACAATGAAATCTTGTCTTATTAAGTTTTGTATTTAAGTGGGGATATAATTAAATTATAATTACAGCTGACATTTGAATGAGCAAACAAGGTTTGAACATCAGCCATAACAGGATCAAACTGAAATTCACAGATTGTTAACACCGTCTTCCAAATTTGAAGGCTGCTTATTGGATCAATACAATAAACATCATATTATGCAACAACACATTACGGAGAGCTTACGACCTATTTAAGTCTTGCATTAAGAACAGTTGATGCAACCAAATTAAGCACTGACTTAGTTACAAAATATCAGGTAGTTACTAAGCCAAGAGTGTGAACCTTTCGCACAGTTGGTGCAACACTACCCTGGTACCTTGCAGCGCAGATGGCAAATGGCATTGATCATCACAGCAGGAACATACAGGTCAGACTCATTTCCGGAGAAAGAGCTCTTGGTCTTAGACAAGGAGACTCTTGCTCAAAATCACAAGAAAACAAATATGATCTTTCACACAAACTAAACTTAAGCCAGCAGTGCTTGTTGTACAATAGGTTCAAGTTAAAAATAATTATTGTAATAATTTTTAGAAAGACATCTTTTTCAGTTCGCATGCAATGATCCAAATTCATAATCATTGCCTAGATCCATTAGAAACTCAAAGAGTTTCTAAAATTCACATTACTAAATAGAAACTTCTTTGAAGTATAACCTTAAAACACAATTTTTTAATATAGACTAAAATGGTCAGAAAAAAAGCAAAAGAAGGAATAGAAGGAGAATCATAACTGAGTTCACATAGAGGAGAATGAATCTGATGTGCAAAATAAAAAGCTTTCAGTGGTTCTGTATTGTGTTGATTCACAGAGGGTTGAGTCAAGACTGACCTTCTATCTTCTCAGATGTGAATAGCTAGATAATGGAGCACTATATTGCAATGACTGGCAAATATGAAGGAACACTTCATGTGTTATGTGTACAGGATGTTGACCATAAGTCCCTGCTAAAGAAGGGGCTGGGCTTCACTGCTCTTAGAGGCAGATGATGGAATAGCAGTACAGGGGATGATTGCATCCTTTGCATGTAGCTCAATGTCTGTGAATGAGAGATAATTCACATCTTTCACCTGAAGACATACAAAAAGAGAAAACAACATTTACACACTCATAACATAAATAGTAACTACTGTATATAATACAGACATATAGCCTACCACCAGGCAAAACAAAATGTTCAAGCACAACCAAACTACAGGACTACAATAGAAATACATGTAAATCTTCATACACACACACACACACACACATATACATATATATATATATATATATATATATATATATATATATATATATATATATATATATATATATATATATATATATATATATATATATATTATTTTTATAATAGCAATAAAAATAAGGGAACAAATGTGCTATTACTCTGGGCATTAATGTTACGATCATTATTTGTATACAGCATAGTTATCCTTTAAATAATACTGATATATATATATAATAACAATAAAAATAATACAAAATAAATATATATAATAAAAAAATCCTTAAATGTTAGCCTAACTGTGCTGTATACAAATAATTATCGTAATGATTATCGTAATAATGACTGTACAAATTAATCCGAAATGTGTCCTCTAATGAAGGCTATTTCCTCCAATAATTTGGTGTGTATCAACCTCTAGTGGACAAACACTATTTATATAATAACTATAACTATTTATACAAAATACGCAAAACCTTATGCATTCACGTGAGTCTCTGTTCTTATCCTCTGTCATGATCTGAATCACTCACCACTCCCTTAGACATGAGGGATTCCTGCCGTGGACGACACACCGAGACAAAGATGAATATGAGGGTTGCAAAAATCACAACAGCACAGGGCAAAATAAAGATGAGGTGACTCACAGCTGAGGAGGGAAAAGTACATTTACATGTGAGCTTGCATAATACATAGAAACGGCCAACACTGTTTAGCTGGAAATGGCACTGGTTTAAGAGTACATTATAGGCTATATTTAGATTCAGAATTAGCTAAGTATAAGCTTAACATCTCATTTGCAACCTGTGGAAAGTAAAACCTATTTCAAAAGCTGAAAGGCAAAATGTTGTACCGTTGAGTAATTCAGACTTCTCATGCTAAGGCTGCATGAATCATGAATGAACAATCAGAGGTCTAAAGACACAACAGCTGCTACCATTGTTCTCCAGCATTGAGCACCATGTTGTTATTATGCTACAGACTGCGTCAGATACTCGATCCCGAAGCAAACAGTGATTTTAAATGGTCAGGCTCACAGTGATTTTCAAAGGTCAGGCTCATTCATGTGGCGCATCTTTCCATTAACTTAAAGTTCATTTCCAATACCCTACTCTAATTTCAAGATGAAAATGCATCCTGCCAGCACATGACGAACATCATACACCACTGTAAACACTAATGTTGTCTTTGCTAAAATCAATTTGAAATGTTCTTGAAATGTCAAATTTTGGGCTCATGACTACTCAAATATCTCTATTCCTTGAACTTACTTATCTTTAAAAAAAAAACAATAGACTTAAGATTTTAAGTGTTATTAACTCAAACAATTAAGTAAAAATGTAGCTATGTGAATACCCATAATCCCCTAGTGCTTCAATTATTTAATTGTTTCCTTGGTTAAAGGGAACTTATGGGGCATTTAATCGTTATTTTTTAGAATTCATAAAGGTTTTAGGTGATTTGCAATATTATTTATGTAAATTTTTGGCAAACTGTCGTTTCATGTGATGATACCATTAGGGTGATCTGTGTCCCCTTTGGTCAATTTGGACCCTTTTGAACTATTTTTCAGTGTTTGTTATTGCATAAAATACATTTGAGTCAATTCAACTAAAATTATTATGTAGAATCAACAGTATTTAAATAGCAATTTTGTGTTAATTCTACTTGCATATAGTTACCTTAACTAAAATAGTTTCAGAGATGCCAATACTGAATTCAATTGAGGGAATGAGTTTACTCAATCAATTGAGTAGTCAACTTTTAGGGTTTTCAGTATACAGTATAAATAATGATTTCCCCCCACAATTAATATACATTTCTTATATAAATGGACTATACTTACGACTGCTCTGTACATAGATGTAGTAGGATGTCTGGAGACTGCTGATATCATTTTTCACGCTGAGGTCTAGACAATAAGTTCCTACAGATCTGAAGGTGTAGTTCAAATTGAATTTATTGTAATAGAGCCTGACTATATTGCAGGACGTTGGACTGGGAGAGACGCAATCAGGCAAAACTCTCCAGCACAGCCAAACCGGAGGACTGCACACATTACATGCAATAGAAGAATTAGCATGGTAAATAGAAATACACATGAGAAGGCAAAAGAGAATAAGGCTAAGTTAAGAAATAATTGTGCTTATACATTTTACACCTTTCCATTTATTGATTTATTTTACTGTTTTGAAATTAATTTACCTTCCTCCAACCTGAAAGGAAAGACTGCTGCTTTGGTCCACGTTATAATTTAAAGGTCCTCTCAATTCAATGCTCTTTATGGGATCTACAAAACAAAAGAACATAGAATGTTGCCGCTCATTTTTGACATGTGAACACCACTAGAACTATATAAAGAGCTGAATGAAACACAAGTGATCAGTGATAGTGATGTTGCACCCACCTAACACAGTCAAATCTACAGAATACAGCCCAGAAATTGTGGAATGTTTGGTTGTATTTGCTCCAATGCTCAATTTAAATGTGTAGTTTCCAGGTGACGTGTAGCAACACTGGACAAAAGCCTCTGGACCTTTAAGCACTTCCCTAAAAACAATGACAATTGATTTACATACAATTTACCTTTTTTTTTTTTTTTTTTAGAAAAGATTAGTTGATTAAAATTAAGGATAAACAGAAATTACCCATTGCCCAAGTCCCATGTGTATATAAAAGTCGCAGAGCGTAAGTTGTGTCTTAGGTTAGAGAGCTCAAATGAAACCATGGTGGGTGTGTAAGATGCCAACTCTCCACTATCCCGCAAATATGTTGAATTCCCATCCATTTGGCGGAAGGTGATTTTTCCTGTCACATTTCCTAGTGCAAAAAAATGTGGCAAAATTAAAACAACAAAATCTGCACCAGTTACAGCCAGCTCAAAAGACATAAGAGGACAAGTCAACTTACCAAATGAATGGATTAACTCGTTGTGTATCCCAAAAGCAAGAGAGGAAATCAGTGAGAGAACAGTGTGAACCAGAACACTATGGATCCTGAAGGAAATCATTTTGAAGATGCCTTAATTAAATATAAATTTTACGTGAATAAAAAACAACTGAGGACTAAATGATTTCTCATAAAAGGGAAGCATAAGTTGAAATATATTACTTAGAACTATAATAAGCAATATTTTACTAGTTCATGTGGACTCATCAGCATGAATCGCCAAATGAGTACAAGCAACAGCTTGTGACTTTGAGTAGTAGTCTGTTTCGCACTCTTTTGTAAAAGCTTGAAATCATATTCACGTGTTGAATTCTTGTGTTCCTCTGAATAATGAGGTGTATTGTGTTGCCAAAGAGAACATAATTCATGCAGAAACAGAACTGAATCACAAGTCCACTCCTCCTAAACCTCAAATACTTAATGATGTAAAAATGTCTCTACATATTATTTCAAAGGTTTAAAAATATACCAAGTTTATTTAATCTTACAACATATGTGAACATGTAAAATTGCCACATAGTAGTGCAGTACAATTCTAAGTTTAATGTTCATGAAATTGTTTGTGCCATTGTTGTATGGATAGTTCACACAAAAAACGATTCTCTCATCATGTACTCACCCTCATTCTATCCCAGATGTGTATGACTTTCTTTCTTCTGCAGAACACAAACAAAGATTTTTAGAGGAATATTGCAGCTCTGTGGGTCCATACAATGCCTGTGTATGGTGACCAGAACTTTGAAGCTCCAACAATTACATAAAAGCAGCATAAAATAATCAACAAGACACCGGTGTTTCAATTAATGTCTTCTGAGGCAACCCAATTGGTTGAGAACAGACCAAAATGTAACTCCTTTTTCACTATAAATCTTGACACGTGTTGTCTCCTTGATGATCATGATTTCAAGCTCGATTACACTTCCTAGCGCCATTTATTGCTCTGCGCATGCACCAAGAAAGTGTACTCGATGGGTGAAACAATTCACTCATCTCACAAATTGGTTAGTTCACGATACTGAACTCAAAGTTCGGTTCAGTTCACGATTTAATAAACTAAGCTTACATTAAGTAAAATGTTAAGATTGAAAGTTTTTTTTTTTCAACATTACTACAAATACATATGCAAAACAATTCCATTCCTTTGAAATGTAGCTGTTCTTGTAAGTGGTAAATGGTGCATCGGAGATGTACTGGGACAAAAAATCAGTCCAGTAATGGAAACGCATGCTTATCCAGTTAAATAATAATAATTTACTGATAAATAATAACGATCAGGCTGATTGCCTCTCAACAGTCCAACACAACACATTCGGATCTAACCTTGCTCACCTTCTCTGTGTTTACATCACCGTCTCCCGCTGAAACGTGTTTTCATGCGCACCATCCCGAGAACGTCGACAGGGAGAATACGGTAGAGGATGCCGCGAACCCGGTAAGTTTGTGCGTTAATATGGCCCTGAATAGAAGACAAATATTTTTATTTTTTAAAAGTCATCTCCACGATGCACATTATCACATTTTTAACCGTGATGTATCATGAAAACAATTTACACTTCTAGTAATCGAGCTTGAAATCACGATCATGCCTATAGACTGCAATGGCAAGATGTACTGTGAAAAAGTAGCTATATTTTGGTATGTTCTAACATATAATAGATTAGTTAGCTTCTGACGACATGGATTTAACCACTGGAGTCGTATTGATGACTTTTATGCTGCCTTTATGTGATTTTTTGAGCTTTTTGGAGGTTTTGGTAACCATTTACTTGCATTGTATGGACCTACGAGCTGAGATATTCCAAAAAATAAATAAATAATAAATTGTGTGTGTTCTACAGAAGAAAGTGAGTCATACACATCTGGGATGGCATGAGGTTGAGTAAATGAGAGAAATTTCATTTTGGGGTGGACTATCCCTTTAAATTATTTGACACCACATAGGCTACACTTAATCTCAGTTATTAAGGCTACCCGTTTCAGTCTACTAGTGTGCTTCATATGCGTTTATGTTACTCAAAGACAAGTAAAGTCCTCAATTTTCAGCTTAAAGGAGCAAATCACAAGAACAAAAACAAATTGTCGGCATTTGTAATTAAAAAATTCCACAGCGCTCGCTTCCCACCATAGGACTCGCAAGCATTTCGCTTTCGACCAAAAACATGTTAAGAAATGAAGGATTTATTTACAGTAAATATGTATAAAATAATCGATTTAATGATAGCTAATAACATTGTGCCACAATTACAATTTCTTTCCAATATAAGGTTTAAGCCAGTAGTAGCCTACAGATTTTACTCAACTTGAAAATTCCATTTAATCGAGAAAGTGAACATCTGACGTCACGGATCCCACCTTTCTCATGTGTGGCGCGAGGTCGCTCAGAAAAGTTTGATCCTCCTTCAGTGCATCAGTGCTGTATTGTGTTCTCCGAGAGAGCGCCTGTGCGCTTATTTCTCACACACTGTAACAGGTGGGACGAAAACACAGAAGACTTGAACGGAAAGTTGAAACAAACAAATAGTATCTAAGGACGTTTCGAGGACTACCTGCAAAAATGTCTCGAGCCCCGGAGGACGTGAACAAGCTCACCGAGAGCACTTATAAGGTAAAATAACTTTGTATGGTTTGTTGTTGACTACTTGATATCAACTGTACCAAAAAGTATGCTGCTCTGTGAAATTTGGCGTATTAAGTTAAATAGTTAAGGTCAAGGTCAATTTATTTATATAGCACATTTAAGAACACTAGTGTATACCAAAGTGCTGTACATATGCAAATGAAACAATAACAGGGCACAGAGGAATAAAATACTAATTTGAAAAAGAAATTACCCATATAGTCTACAATAAACATTCAAAAGCCAAGGAATAACAGATACGTCTTCAGGCGTGATTTATAAACAGGAATGGAAGGGTCATTAACTATTACACTCTTACACGATGGAATATTCAAATTAGTTGTGAAATAGTGACATGAGTGCATATTTAAGTACCTCAGTTGGTACAAACCTGTTTGTGCTGGACTGTTTCTGTTACTGCATACCTGACTGTTCATTGTTTTGCCAAGGGTGTTTGTCTGGGGAGTTAAGAGGAACTGCCCAGAATTACAGTTTAAGTCAGAGGTTTACATACACTTCGGTTGAAGTCATTAAATCTCTTCTTCTTTTTTTAACCACTCCACAGATTTCAGATTGGCAAACGATAGTTTTGGCAAGTCGTTTAAGATCTCTACTTTGTGCAAGACACAAGTCATTTTTCCACCAATTGTTTACAGACAGATTGTTTCACTTTTAATTTACTATGTGGGTAAGAAGTTTACATTCATAAAGTTAACTGTGCCTTTAAGCAGCTTGGAAAATTCCAGAAAATTATGTCAAGCCTGTAGACAATTAGCTTCTTATAGGAGGTGTACCTGTGGATGTTTTTTTAAGGCCTACCTTCAAACTAAGTGCCTCTTTGCTTGACATCATGGGAAAAATAAAAATATAAAAAATAAATCAGTCAAAACATAAGAAAATATATAAATATTATATATAATTAATTTGTGGACCTCCACAAGTCTGGTTCAACCTTGGGATCAATTTCCAAATTCCTGAAGGTACCACGTTCATCTGTATAAACAAAAGTATGCAAATATAAACCCCATGGGACCACGCAACCATTATACCACTCAGGAAGGAGTTGCATTGTGTCTCCTATAGATGAATGTAGTTTGGTGCAAAAGTGCAAATCAATCGACCTTGTGAAGATGCTGGAGGAAACGGGTAGAAAAGTATCTATATCCACATTAAAACTAGTGTCCTACCTAAGAAGCCACTGCTCCAAAACTGCCATAAAAAATCCAGACTACAGTTTGCAAATGCGCAGGGTGATAAATATCTTACTTTTTGGATAAATGTCCTCAGGTCTGATGAAACATAAATTTAACTGTTAGGCCATAATGACCATCGTTATGTTTGGAGGAAAAAGGGTGAGGCTTGCAAACTGAAGAACACCAATGAGCAGCATCATGTTGTGGGGGTGCTTTGCTGCAGGAGGGACTGATGCACTTCACAAAAATAGATGGCTTCATGAGGAAGGAAAATTATGTGGATATATTCAAGCAACATCTCAAGACATCAGCCATGAAGTTAAAGCTCTGTCGCAAATGGGTCTTCCTAATGGACAATGACCACAAATGACCCTCCAGAGTTGTGGCAAAATGGCTTAAGGACAACAAAGTCAAGGTATTGGAGTGGCCATCACAAAGACCTGACCTCAATCCGGTTGAACATTTGTGGGCAGAACTGAAAAAACGTGTGCGAACAAGGAGGTCTACAAACCTGACTCAGTTACACCAGTTCTGTCTGGAGGAATGGGCCAAAACTCCAGCAACTTATTGTGAGAAACATGTGGAAGGCTATACTGTAAAAAAAAATTCAGTAATTTTAACAGTAAAATACTGTAAAAATGCTACAGAAATAAAATGTTAATTGATTTAACAAATATTAACTGTAATATATACAGTAAAATGTTTTAATATATTTTAAAAGACAATACAGTAGTTTTTACAATAAAATTATGTAAAAATTACATTATTTAAATGTAAAAAGTAAGATCTTCCTGTATAATTAATGGTAAAAAGAACAAGAGAGTACATGTACTTGTTTACAGTAAATTATTGTTAAAATTACAGTAAAAAACAGTAATCGGGTGTTCCCACAATTCCCTCTGTGACCCTGTTTTTCCCAGTTTTATGGGAATAGTTATGTTTCATCATATTTTTAATATCAGTTACATAAACTGGGTGTTATATTTTATGTAATTTAGTTAATGTTTACTGTATTATTTATATCTCACATGTGTTACCATGATGGTGTTTAGTGTTTGTTGTCTCAACATGTTTATTGGTCATTGTTCCTGGAAGAGCCACTATTGATGAACTTCATGTCATCATGTGCCCTTCTGTAGTTACTACGGTGATTAACAAATACCTTAGTAAACAACAGATTTTTACAGTTTCAGAAGGTACATTTAATTAATTTTATTTTACTGTAATTTATTTTTTTACAGTGCCAGCGTGTAAATTACAACCATTTTAAACTGTAAAATGTACAGGTTGTTCAGTAAAGTGGTTTATATTTTAACTGTATTTTTTACTTAATTATTCTGGCAACCATAGTTACAGTGTTTTTACCAGTTTTTACAGTGTACCCAAAAAGTTTAACCCAAGTTAAACAGTTTAAAGGCAATGCTACCAAATACTAACAAAGTGTATGTAAACCTCTGACCCACTGGTAATTTTATGAAAGAAATAAAAACTGAAATAAATAATTCTCTCTACTGTTACTCTGACATTTCACATTCTTAAAATAAAGTAGTGATCCTAACTGACCTAAGACTGCAATGTTTCCTAATATTACATTTAAACTGAGTTTAAATGTATTTGGCTAAAGTGTATTTAAACTTCTGACTTCAACTGTACATTGTCGGCCATTCCAATAGAGAGCAACAGGGCCCTGGATTGACCTCTTTGATCCCATAAGGCAATTGAATTACAAATATAAGTAAATGATTAAACGGCTACAATGGTGCTATATTTAGAAAATAATATATATATATATATATATATATATATATATATATTTATTATACATTTCTGTTATAATTTTGATGTATGAAAAGTTTTCAGCACTCAGGATATTTTCGCAATTTAAAGTGTTTCTCTTTTAAAGAAATTAGTTGTTATTTTAAAACGTATTTATAAAATCATGAGCAATCACATGAGATTAAGAGACCAGTCATATGTCAGTAACCTTATTAAGCTGTTTAATTCTACACTGAGAAGGTCACCTAATGGGGACTGCCATATTACAATCACAAGACCAGCCGAAGACTACTTACTTAATCTCAGTAACCATTCTGTTATTGGACACTTTCACTATTATATTAATCATTTCTGACTGTAAATGGTTAATTTCTGCAATGTCATCTGTAACTAAAACTATTGTGTTTGAATTATGCTGTATCCATGCACCTAGGTATCACTCTAAATCCAAGATAACATATGTTTTTTAAATAAATTACTGAGGGCACCTTTAAAAACAATAATAAGGTCTTTATTTTACTCTGAATAGGGAATGTGCCCATAATTAAATGTAGAAAAATAAAATAATTTGTCAGTAAACATACAGGTGTAGGTGCTTCAATCTGTGTCGTATTTTTAGATTAAGTTATTTAACAGTTCCATTCAGCTGTAAAAAGCTGCCTTCGATGGAATTTTGAAATATGAGCTTTGTTTCCTGCTCCCCAGAATGTGATGGAGCAATTCAACCCAGGGCTGCGGAATCTAGTCAACTTGGGAAAGAGCTACGAGAAATCAGTGGCAGGTAACCACCTCAATTTATTTACAGAAAAATGTATATGCATCACCACCATCCTCCATTTTTGCATAGAGCATCTCAAAGAGAAAGCATACTGTTAAATTAAAAACAGCTAATACATAGATCACATAGAGAAATTAACAATAATTGCAACACAGATTTCAGTTCCCGATAATCAGTTTGCTGTGTTCACTCACACAGCAATGACCCTTGCTGGAAAGGCGTATTTTGACGGAGTCTCAAAGATTGGGGAAAATGCTGCGGTGTCACCGGTTTCTAGGGAGCTGGGTGAGTATGAATCTCTAATTGTTGCCCAGTGGTCCTAATCTGGCCTTCACTTAGCTATATGGATTTTTTGTGCAGACAGATCTGTTAAACATTTCCTAGTAGATGATTCATTGCTCTCAGCATGTCTTGGAATATCCTGTGCCAGTCATTTCCTCTCTTATCAAGACTGCATAGACCACATGTTAACATTGGCGTCTGCATTTAGCCCCAGACAGGTTTGGTTCTTGTTGACTCTTTGTGACTCGGTATAATTTTGATTCATATCTTTTGAAAATATAGACAGCTTTATTGTGCATTTTAAATGGCATCTGTGGCATTTCATACTCTCCACCACAGGTCTAGCTGAGGTATCCTAAAAAGGCTTTTGCTCTCCAGTGTGGCTGTAGGCAGCCTGCATCCGTTTGTGATTTTACTGAGCTCTTCTGTCCCTGTCTGGGCCTGTATCCCGGAATGCCTTCTAGACAGCTCAGATGACCACAAGACTGTGTGATTTCTCACACGTTTCACACAGACTGGCAGCAAACATAGAAAGCAAACCATTATGCTGTGAGAGTTTGTCCTCTAAGCTTTCTTGTTTAAAAGGCATCGTAGCTCAAATGTTTCAAAGGAACATGCAGTGTCAAAGTGCACACCAGTTTTATTCAGATTTAATTTGCATGAATATTTTATGTTCCAAATGGCTGTGATGCAGAGTCATAAGTACATGCATCATATTAACATCCTAGGAGGTACCTTTTTAATACTTTTGTGATTACTGGTGCAAGCAGAGGTGGTGCTAGAGGAATAGCAACCTAGCTGTAAATGAAAGCTCTTGCTCTTGGTAGAAGTTTCATAATGTATTAAAAGAATATTATGAGAACTTGTTCCTTATATGAAGAAAGCATGGCTTATGACTGATTTTGACACTTGATCAACCCTTGGTATCATTATATCAACACTCCTGCAGTAAATGTCCACAATAGTCAAAAGTAAGTGCATGTTAACTCAACTCAATTGGAATTTGATAGTAACTAATAAGAACTCCATACTTCATGGTTGGCTCACATGTTATCTAATTATCCTGAAAAATTTATTATTGCCACAAAGTTCAGTTTAGTTCTTAAAATCAGTGAGTTCTCTGGGGAATCCAAACATTCAGTTGAAACTGCATGACTGGAATGTTAAAAGTGCTCAGTCTGGTCACCACCCTTTTCCCTTGCTGACATGCTCTTCTAAAATGAAGTCCAAGAACGTTCAAATGCAAGAATAGATTTGTTGTTTTAACAGAAACAAGTCATCTTATGGTACAATTGTCTATGACAGACATTATCTAACTACACAAATCAAAATGTGGTTGTTAGGGACATGCCACATTTCTAAATTCTCAGAGACTGTTTGGTTTAGGTGTAGAGTGGTTGTGGCATAGTGGCTAAAACACAGGGCTGTTAATCAGAAGGTTGTTGGTTCGAACCCCATTGCCACCACCATTGTGCCCTTGAGCAAGGCACTTAACTCCAGGTTGTTCCGGGGGGATTGTCCCTGTAATAATTGCACTGTAAGTCGCTTTGGATAAAAGTGTCTGCCAAATGCGTAAATGTAAATGTAAGGTGCTTGATGATGTGAACTGGAAAATGTCCGTTGGCCACATTTGATGGGAAGAGGGCTTTTTGTCAACCCTTAGAACATTGTGCTAGAGATTGCAGAGAGATTTGATGCTGTTTGGTATAAAACCAGCTTCTTATACCTGTCGAAGATGCAAAGCATATTGTAGTTTTAAGGTGATTTGAACACCTCTGTCACACAATAATCCTTTAACATTTTCAGCCTTCTCAGGCATTAAGACATTAAATCATCTGGCTTTATTCATGAAATGCATGCTGAAGGAATTTATGAATAGATTGTACGTAAAGCATTCATGTGTTAATTGTCGAATTAAATTACTCACTCATATGAGTGAATTTATGAAGGAATTGCAAAGAAATCTTTTTGTTTTTCATGATAAAGGCCTATTGTTTGAATATTTTCTGAAAGAGATTTCTACCCCTACCTATTATTTGTAGTTTAAATATTTACTTAGTCACTACTAGTGTAGTGATCAAATGAGATTTGAGCAGGCTTGTTAATCGGCCAATATTTGGCCATTATGAGGTTATTTGCATTGGCCGATAACCATTTGGCAAATTAATTGAAGTGTTACCTCATGTGTATAAAAGTATTAATTTAGTTTCAGCAAATTGGTGTTGCATTTGCTGTCTTTAAATTGTCTTTTATGCTTCTATGGGCATTATTTTGGTCAACAGCCACCATGCCATCTAGATATTGGTGTCTACATTGGTCATTGGAAAAGCCCATATCAGTCGACCACTAGTGATGATGCTTCTCATTAGTTGCTAAATTGAGTAAGCATTAGGAAGGTTAGGAAAGCAAACAAAAATATCTAATTTAAGATTAAATTAAAGTGGACAATATTCTCTTGCCAGACCATCATTGTAAAAAAGAATCTTGTGTAAAAAGGCAAGCAAATCCTCAGACCGGTTTATTTATACCTAAGCCTTCTATATAATTTACTTTTCAAAACCCAATTCACTGACCATGCACTGTACTTGCGTTTTAAAGAAATCCAAATGCAGGTTCATATCATGGGAGTTTGATTTACACAGTAATTTACATTACTTATTTAGAACTGGCCCATATATGCTGATCATACAGAACTCAACACGTACAGTACAATCCATTACTTTTCAGTACTACAGCACTTGATTAACAGTTATCTATTGTAGCCAATTGACCATTATAAATCATCTTAATGTCAACATGAAACACAGTTTGTAGCCTGTTTTACATCTGTAATTGGACACATTTCTGAGTGAAAAGGATATTCAACTAGAAAACTTTTAGGGCAGGACTGCAAGTCTGTCCATTAGGAACTGATAAGGTAATAAAAACTGACCATTACATACCAGAATGGAGCCGGTGGTTGAAGAGAAGTTGTAGAAATAAAAGTGATTTGTGGTAAAAGCAGAAAATGAAAGTCGTTGCAGTGCCAGAGCAAGTTAATAACATTTTGATGAAAAATTATAAAGGAAATGTTTTGTACTTGCAATAGCTTACTCTGATAAATTGCACTAAATCAGACCAGAAAAATATGGGAAAAGCCATTTAGGCTTCTTCCATTTGCAGAGATGTCCCTTTGTAAGGTTGTGCTCCCTTTTGCTTCATCTGTTGAGTTGTGAAAACACAGAGATCTTTCTGGCAATCTTGGTACAAAAACATCATTTACAAGCTCACTCTGCTGACCTTTCCATGCTAATGATGCTATTATATCTGCTATAAAAGTGGTAGCGAGCAGTCCATAATGCACATCTTTCTTTAACTCACCCCTGTTTATTTGATGTAAGGTTTGTTTTTATGAGCAGCACTAATGGAGCAACAGCAGTATGAAAAGATAATCCTACTTAGTAGGAGAAGAAAGTGTATGCCAAGGATGTAGAAATAGAGGAGCACACATGTAAATGAGTCCTGAAGACGAGACGTTTTGAAAGTTCAAGTTCAAAGCTGCCTACAGAGAGGAGTCTGTATTTCCTAATTGCAGTGGAAACATCACTAGAAATAGCTACATATATACACCTATATTGTTTAGGGGTCTCCAGTGGTGGTCTTGGCTTAATTAGTGCCCAAGGTGAGATGGCATGACCAAAGAAGAAATATTGTTAGATTTGTACTCAAAACGTATTACTATGTGTTTGCTCACTGTATGGAAATGAACAGATTAGACTTTTTAACATGCAAACTCCTACAAGTTTCAAATGACTGTTTTGGGTGAACTATCCGTTATCACTGATCTGAATAGGTTATTTGTTTAGCGTTCACATTTAACATTTAGACTGATAGTTTACTTGCAATACTTGTGCAACTTTGTTATCCTAATTATTAAAATACAAACTATAATTTATTTTTTTTTAAAGGAATGTTCCGGGTTCAATACAAGTTTATCTCAATCGACAGCATTTGTGGCATAATTTTATTTAACACAAAAATTAATTCTGACTCATCCCTCCTTTTCTAAAATATAGAAATTCGAGGTTATAGTGAGGCACTTACTATGAAAGTGAATGGGGACAATTTATGGAGGGTTTAAACCAAAAATTCAAGCTTATAATTTTATAAAAGCACTTTTGTTAAAACTTGTATTATTTGAGCTGTAAAGTTGTTTAAATTGTCATTTTAGTGTTTGTTGACATTACATCATCATGGTAATGAAGTTGTAAAACTGGCTTTACCTTTAAACAGAAAAGGTTTGTAAGCGATTTTATCCAATTAAAATCTTGTTTACAGGTATATCTTTGTCTTGTGGCTATACTTTTGACAAAGTGAGTATTTTATCGTTCAAAAATTGGCCTTCATTTATTTCCATTGTAAGTGCCTCACTGTAACCCAGACCTTTTTATTTATTTATTTATTTTTTTTTTTTTAAGAAAAGGAAGGACGAGTCGAAATTAATTGTTGTGGCAATCAACATTATGCCACAAATGCTGTCAATTGAGCTTAACTTGTATTGAACCCGGAACATTCCCAGAAAGAAGTTGCACACAGTTGTCTCAAACAATCTAAGGGTGCACATGCCACCTCCGTTTGAATGGGCATGACACTTGAGGTTGCAGGAGCAGTAATGTAGCTTGAAGTTTTCACATACTTTTTCAGGAGTGGTTCTGATGGAGATTGCAGAAGTGCATAAGAAGGTCCAGCTGGAGATGGAGGAGTCTGTAAGTATGCCTGGCCTTTCAGCAGCTTCATGGCTCCTTTCCCTTATTCCTCTCTTTGTTTTATTGCTCTTTTTCATTTAAAATTCTACACAGTCCAGAAACGGCCTGGAGTACACCTAGAGTAATACTCTCATTTCTCAAATCTCAAAATCTATGAAACCGCATTCATATTGGGGTTCAGCTAGACTAGACACACCCCCATTCCTGTTCAATCAAATCAACACCTAAGTAGAATTATTTCAGCAGCATGAAATTTGCTAAAAGGTCCCACCCAATAGCACACTATGCCAAGGTCTAAAGAAATTCCAGAAATGATTGAAATACATCAGTCTAGGAAGGGTTACAACGCTATTTTAAAGGCTCTTGGACTCCAAAAAACCACAGTGAGAACCATTATCTCCAAATTGAGAATATTTGGCACAGTAGTGAACCTTCCCAGAAGTGGCCGACCTTCCAAAATTCCTCCCAAGAGCACAGTGACGACTCATCCAGGAAGTCACAAAAAAGCCAAAGACAACTTCCAAGGAACTGCAGGCCTCTCTTGCATCAATAAAGGTCATTGTTCATGACTCCACTATCAGAAAGACAAATGCCAAATATGCCATCCATGGAAGTGGTGAGGCGAAAACCACTGTTAACCCAGGAGAACATTAAGGCTCGTCTGATTTTGCCAAAACACATCTTGAGAATCCTCAAACCTTTTGGGAGAATGTTTAGTAGACTGATGAGTCGAAAGTGGAACTGTTGGAAGACCGGGGTCCCGTTACTTCTGGTGTAAATCAAACACAGAATTCCACAAAAAGAACATCTGCTTCAGGACCAGGGTGACTTGCAATAATTGAGGGAAACATGAATTCTGCTCTCTACCAGAAAATCGTAAAGGAGAACATCTGGTCATCAGTCCACAAGTCAGAGAAGCTCAAACGCTACTGGATTATGAAGCAAGACAATGATTCAAATCACAGGAGTAAGCCGACCTCTAAATGGCGCAAAAGAAGCAAAATTAAAGTTTTGGAGTGACCCTAGCCAAAATCCTGACTTAAAGCCAATTGAGATGCTGTGGCATGACCTTAAATGGGCAATTCATGCTCAAAAACCCTCCAGTGTGGCTGAACTAAAGCAGTTAGTTCAAGATTGGGGCAAAATTCCATCAAAGTGTTGTGAATGACTGATTTCCAGTTATCGGAAGCATTTGGTTGCTGTTGTTGCTGCTAAAGGTGGCACAATCAGCTATTAATTTTAAGGGAGCAGTTCGTTTTTCACATGGGTGATCTAGCATAAAACAAAGGCAATCTGAGTAAACACAAAATACAATTTCAAATATATATATATATATATATTTATTTTGAAGCAAAAAATATATCCATATTTTGTGTTTACTCAGGTTGCCTTTGTTTTATGCTTTATCTTGTTTGATGTTCTAAAACAATTTTGTATGAAAAATACACAAAAATAGAAGAAATCAGGAAGGGGGAAAATATTTATTCACAGCACAGTATATTCATAGTCATATGCTGACAATGAGATTATTCCATATTTTGTTTTTCAAAACATTGACATTTATAAATAACATGCAAGCAATACGTGTACACCTATTGCATAAAGGAAAGTGTGTGAGTTTAACTGTGGTATGTGATTGAGCACATATATCTTTGCTGACCCTCCGTTCTCTTGACTTTATGAACATTTCTCCCTCCAATCCCTGCAGAACCTTTTTGTTTTTTATCAGATAATCTTACACTTGCAGCAAACAGTTTGGAATAATATACAGATTTTACTGTTTCGGAAGGAAATTGGTACTTTAATTCAAGTTACATTCAACTGATCACAATGTATAGTCAGGACATTACTGATGTAAAATACAGTACCATCACTTTTTGGAAAAATTAATTTTTTATCAAATCTAGACAGGCCCCATTTCCAACAGCCATCACTTCAGCGCCTTATTTTTTAATTGTTTTTAGTAATCATGCTAAATTGCTAATTTGGTACTAGAAAATCACTTACCATTATATCAAACACCGTTGAAAGCTATTTGGGTCATTAAATTAAGCTTAACATTGTCTTTGTGTTTGTTTTTGAGTTGCCACAGTATGCAATAGACTGCCATATCTTACGGTCAATATTAGGTAAAAATGGCAAAAAAGAAACCAATTTCTCTAGAAACTCATCAGTCAATCATTGTTTTGAGGAATGAAGGCTATACAATGCTTGAAATTGCCAAAACACTGAAGATTCATACAAACTTGTACACTAAAATCTTCAAAGACAAAGAACAACTGGCTCTAACAAGGACAGAAAGAGATGTGGAAGGCCCAGATGCACAACTAAACATCAAGAGAAGTACATCAGAGTCTCTAGTTTGAGAAATAGATGCTGCACATGTCCTCAGCTGACAGCTTCATTGAATTCTACCTGCTCAACAACAGTTTCATGTACAACAGTAAAGAGAAGACTCATGGGTGCTGGTCTAATGGGAAGAATTGCAGAGAAAAAGCCACTTTTGAAACAGAAAAATAAAAATAAAAGGTTAGAATGCACAAAGAAACACAGACATTGGGCAACAGATAATTGAAAAGAGTGTTATGGATCTTAACCCCATTGAGCTTTTGTGGGATCAGCTAGACTGTAAGGTGCACGAGAAGTGCCCGACAAGATGGCCACATCTATGGAAAGTGCTACAGGAAGTGTGGGGTGAAATGTCACCTGAGTATCTGGACAAACTGACTGCTAGAATGGCAAGGATCTGCAAAGCTGTCATTGCTGCATGTGGAGGATTTTTTTTTATGAGAAATCTTTGAAGTAGTTTAAGAAGTTCTGAATTAATTTTTTTTAATTGTTATGGTAATTTTTCACATTAATGTCCTGACACTGATGAATAAAAGTAACAATTTCTTTCCATTAGAGCAAAATCTGTACATTATTCCAAACTTTTGGCCGCCAGTGAAGGTATTCACACTTACAAAAGGTGTTTTGAATATTTAACCACAGAAGCTGATAAGATAACACTTTTGTCCGTATTCTCTACTTAGTCACGTTATCATTGTGGAATTTACCAGACTTAATTCAATATCACCGTTATTGATTTTTATCTCTCTGACTAATTTGTAATTCCTCCAATCCCTTGTTGTGATAGTTCAAGAAGTTCCACAGAGAGCTTATCGCAGAACTGGAAAAGAAAACCGATATGGATACCAAGTATATGAACGTAAGTATTGCATGTTTTTACTCCATTACTGTTCAAACTTTAGTAATACTCAATGTGTTACGCTCACCTGTGTGAGCAAGGTCATTTCAAGGATGCTGTGATATTACAATCCTCCTAGGCCACTTTCAAAAGATACCAGTCTGAACACAAAATGAAGCAAGACTTCCTGGACAAATCACAGGCTGACCTGAAGAAACTGCGCAGAAAAAGTCAAGGGAAGCATTCGTCTAAATATGAGATCAAAGAAAATGAGGTGAGGACATCTTTTGATATTTGGTGAAAGTTATATCTATCTGTAATGCACTTGAAGTTGCTCTCAGTTATTCAAGTGCATATACAATTCAGTTTATTTCAGTTTATTGTCTGGCTCTGTATCAGGAAGATTATTTGCCACTCAATACCTATAACATAATTCACTGGGCTAGGCTCTTTGGTTTTTAATACCAGTTTTTATTGCTCACCCATCACCATTGTGGTCCTCCTTTCAAAGGCACATTGTTTCTTTGAACAGTTTGCAATAGAAATCTGTTTACATAACATGTTTGTTTTAGAGTTTATTTCTGTCCTGTTTTGACAGTTGTCTAAAGGAAAATTTAAATGATTGAGTGCTGTGTTTATGAATAATGCAACACCCTGCAATCGTGTAAATTGTGTTTTTACAGAACTAAAGGAATGTTTTGTTGACTGAATTACGAGTCTATGAAATTGAGAACTGATAACTGGGAAATTATTAACAAGTCTAATAAAGCATTCATTTAGACTATACTCTAAACACAACAGCAAACTCAAAAAGATAAATCTGGGTGGCGCTGATGAAGTGCTTATAAAACGTTCTTGTTGAGAAACAAGTTATTTATTGACCGAAAGTGGATTAAGTTGATGAGGTTGCTTAATCGTGTAGTACCACCCAGTTTATTTGTCTACTTTCATTCGTCTGGTATCTCATTCAAAAACATGTCAATTTATATCCCTGACCGAACCAAATGAATCATAATTTCACGTAACCATAGTCATATAAAATATTTTACATGCACTTCTGTTGTTAAAGCTACTGCAAAACAATACTGTAGGTAGCTTGTGTGGGTCTCACTTGTCTAGGCATGATGCACAAATGAAGAAGAAAAAAAAAACACAACTCCAAGGAAACAAGCAACGTTCATGGTCACTATGAAAACTTAGGCAGAGAAATATAATAGGAAGGGAAATCTAGTAAAGAAGAACAGAGCTCTGTTCCTGGTGTCATTTTCATTGGTTTGAAGGGTAATTGCTTCTCAAGCTGTGTCTGGAGTAAGTGTTACTTGCAAGACATTGGCTGCATTTGCGTGAGTTGTTATTTTATTAAATGTCATTTGTATGGCAAATGTACCGAATCATTCCAAGTATATCTGTACTGTTCTTGCTAAAAGTACATTGACTAATCAAGAAACAAAGGATCATCTATTATATAATTAATTGTAGCCTTATTATATTTCATATATCTTGTGATTGCTATAATTGTTAGTGCTTGGAGACCATCTCATCCCGGCAGACAGACATGCAAAGATTTATCGCAGAAGGATATAGGGAAGCTCTGTTGGAAGAGAAAAGAAGGTTCTGTTTCCTAGTGGACAAACACTGTGCCTTCTCATACCAGCTAGCAGATTTTCATGACAAGGTAACCTATTGAATATATTATGGTTTCCCATTAAATCAATATAAAGGAAATAGTTTACTCAAATTTTTTAATCATCTCATTTCAAACCTTTATGACATCTGTGGGGCAGAACATTTGTATTTTTGTTGAATATCCAGAACATCCCCAAATTTGGTCTGTTCCTAAAACTATCGCTATTGTATGGCATCAGAGGACTAGGAATACAGCGTGCAAGTCTTGTTGACTACTTTTATGAGCCTTTTTGTGGAGCTTTTTTTTTTCTTTTTTGTAGTGTGACGGCACCAGTTCTCATTCCTTTTCATTATCAAGAGTGGCCAGGATATACTATACTATAGTAACTATAGGCTACTGTAAAAAAAAAAAATAAAAAAAATAATTAAAAAAAAGTTTCACCATTTGTGTTCCACAGAAAAAGGAAAGTAATTTTCAATCAATAAAGTTTGACTTTCAATTAAAAGGAATATTAGATGATATCCTAATTATTAAATAAAAACTGATTGTGCATGTACCAGTACAAACTGTTCATGCATTTCACAGGCCAAGGAGATACTTACCGTCAAACTACCCAGTTGGCAGGATAAGTGCACTGATGCCACCAAGGTTCCAGACACGGTGATATCCATGATTGAGGGTCTGCATACTCCAATGACAGTCATACCAGAGTCCTCGGCTATAATCGAGCAGAGTGACCAGGTCAGTCTCAAACAGACAACCATGCTTAACCAATGCTAATGTTAAAAAAAACTACATTTCAGTTAAGGATTCATTGTACCTTCAACAAAAAAGGTATTAAATAAAATGTAAATGTACAAGTATATGATGTAAATGTACAAGTATATGAATATTTTTAGGACAAAACCTTTAAATATTTATTATCGATGTACAATGTAAGCATTATAACAAAGTATGTAAATGCATTAATATGGTACTATGTTGTTTTTATGTTTTCTCAGAACCATTCAAATGCAGTGGTTCCACCACCAGCCCCGTCACTCAAAGCCCACACAAGTCCACTGGCCAGTATGTTCTCCCAGGACATTCCCAAAAGCCCCATCTCATCAGAGCAGTGGTCAGGCAAGCTGGAGACTCTTATGCTTTGATCTATTCTTTTTAATCAGACAGCAGCTTCTCATCACAATAATCAAGCACAGTCTAGTTTGTATTGTGTTTGTATTAAAGAGGGACTCCAAATATACATTTGATTGCTAAACAGTCTGATTAGTGTTGCAATATACCTTTTTGAAAATGGCACAGAAATAATGCTTGCTTTGAAATCAGCAGATCAAGACAGCCTTGATGGAAATGACCTGTCCAGGTCTACGTCTGTGTCCAGCGGTATGGACATGGTGAAGAAGATCAGAGTGCAAACTATTTTCCCCCACACAGCAGGAAATAATGAGACCCTGCTGAGCTTTGATGATGGAGACATCATTACACTGCTTATTCAAGATGAGCGGGATGGATGGCTGTATGGAGAACTAGAACATACTGGACAGTAAGTTTAGGCTATGCCTTTTCATACATAAACATATTTGTATGGCACTGTTAAAAAAAATCTTGTCATTCTGAGTTGTCATATGTACCCCATAAAATCAGAATTGGATTTTTGTGGCTTTAGTTCAGGTCTATTAGCTTTGTGGTAATCTATATTCTAGCATGCTCATTAAAGTTGACAACATTAACTTATGCAGATACAAGTTTGTAAGTATACTGTAAGTTTGATTAAATTAACAACAGAGCTTTAATATTTAGATTAGATAACTTCATAATCTGATGTTTATATAAATAAATAAATCACCTTTCTGTCTACTACATCATCATCTTGCCCGGAGGTTATGTAAGACAGTTAAAATACATTCTAAAGGACTTTTTTCACTTTTTGAGGGAGTAATACTGATTTAAAGGTGCTGTATTTTATTTCATGGAAAAATATGCAAACATTTATAAAAAAAAATAGATAAATTAATAAACTACAAACTCCAAGGATGGGAACTAAGTGGACTAATGATTCAGATAAATTCCCTCGCAATGTCCGTAATATGTCTGCAATATGTGTCCAAGCCTCAACAGATTTGCTCTTTTCTCCCTGTTGTTTGACACATGACCTCATGCACAACAATATGAAGGAAAGGTCTTAGCCTATGGAGTCAATTCCATGCCACATATATTTGCAAAAATATAAAGTTTTGCAAAAGAAAAAAATTATTGAGCAAAAGAAAAAGAAACATTTCAAACAAAAATTAAGTATCACAAAAGAAAAATAAAGTATTGGAGAAAAAAAAAGAAAGTTTTGCAAACAAAAATAAAGAATTGCAAAATATAAATAAAATATAGCAAAAACCAAGATATAATTAATTGCAAAGATCAATGACTGTTTTAAAAGAAACGTTTATCCTTTTTTATCTCTGCAACAGATTTTTAGGCAGCAATGATTTTGCCACACATCTTTTTCTTTGCGATACCTACAAATTATTTTGCAACGCTCCTTTTAATCTGCATTTCCATCAAGTGTGAGCTCTTCACTTTTCTGTACATTTTATGCACTTTATGGCACTGTTTTGATGCGTTTTATGCACTTTATGGCACTGTTTTGATGTGGGGGTGGAGTCAGGGGATTGGGGCGTGTACAATGGGCTCAGAGATGCCTCCCTGGAAGTTACGTCATTAGCTTGAGACACGGATCAATCATCATGGCCGAGCAGAGGCATGCGGGTGGATCTCAGGTATGTAACGACTTATTGCATACTGCAGTTCAACACTGATGGCATCATTATGCCCACTGCCCTACAAAATAACAGTTTCTTCAGTAAGTTGATATATACAAAATGCAAAATAAAGTTTGTATGATATTTTGACAAGATATTATGGAAATTAATTTGTTATTTTACTTTCTATATAACTGCTATACAAATGAATTCTTGACAGTGTATTTGTTGTTTGACATCAGAAGATCCGCTCATGATTGTCAATTATCTGTTAACACTAATAATGCCTTACAAATATGTACATTATCCAAAGCTGCTAGCTAACGTTAGCGAGTATGGCTAATAAATCCACCGCTTTAACTGATCTCTAACTTCTTTATTTAAAGCAAACGCTGTTAATACACATTTAATGCTAATTAAATAAAAGGAAACAATCAACTTTACATACCTGAGATTCACCCGCATGCCTCTGCTCGGCCATGATGATTGATCCGTGTCTCAAGCTAATAACGTAACTTCCAGGGAGGCATCTCTGAGCCCATTGTACACGCCCCAATCCCCTGACTCCACCCCCACATCAAAACAGTGCCATAAAGTGAAACGCACAGAAAAGTGAAGCGCAAAGGCAAAACGGTATCATGAGCTTACACTTGATGGAAATGCAGATTAAAAGGAGCGTTGCAAAATAATTAGTAGGCATCGCAAAGAAAACGATGTGTGGCATAATCATTGCCGCATAAAAATCTGTTGCAGAGATAAAAAAGGATAAAAGTTCTTAAGTTCCTTTTAAAACAGTCATTGATCTTTGCAATTAATTATATCTTGGTTTTTGCTGTATTTTATTTATATTTTGCAATTCTTTATTTTTGTTTGAAATTTTTCTTTTTCTTTTGCTCAATAAATTTTTTCTTTTGCAAAACTTTATATTTTTGCAAATATATGTGGTATGGAATTGACTCCATATTAGCCCATAATTTATTTTATAGTTCATACTTCAACTGGTGCCTTGCTTATGCTGTTCTCAGGCACATCTATTCTTTATGAAAATATTAAGTGAAAGGCACCTGTAACCATTTCAAATAATGAAGGCAGCAGTGCAGTTAGCTGCACTTTGCGTGGTCTTGTATTTGTGTTTTTGGACATTTTAATGAGCCACTTTGTTATACCTGATCAGTTCTGCCATTTCAAAGTTACTTAGTCCACAGATTTTCTCTCTCTACCATATGCTGTTACACTGCTATTTTGAGAAAAGAAAACGTCTTAATGAACTGATGCACACTTTAAAGCTCAGTTCAAAGATTGCAGCAGCTGGCTATATGACTGTTCATAAGCAACCAATTCCAAATGCATTCTTAATAACTACATTGTGCTCCATTGTACATTTGTGTCACTGCAGTGATTTTTTTTTTTCTTCATATAACCGTTGTTACGACCTCCCTTCTAGTAAAATACTTTAAAAAGGGAAGGTAACCTAACATAAACAAAAATTAGTGAACCACGCCACTGCTCAGAACTAGTTTATTAATTCACTTAAAACAACATATAAACAAAATCAAACAACTTACCAAATAAATATTTAACATGGCAAACAACAATTAATAAAAGGAGCTATGAAATGTAATGCATAGCTAAACAATTATAACATGATTTCAATCAGCTAACTCTCAAATAATGAACAGGTCCGTCAACCTAAGGGAAAGAGAGCATGCACACTCATAGAGATGGAGCGATGCCAACGTAAACAAGGGAGTGACAATGAAAAAGATGAGCATAGGATACAGACAAAAAACCACTGACTGTAACACCGTTTACAGAAAGTTGTCATAAAGGGGCACTCAGTATTGTTTTCCTCTTTAAAATTCCTTTAAAGAAATAAATTGGACATTTGAACAATGTTTAAAATCATGTACACTCTCATATGATGAAGACTCCAGTTAGATCAGTAGTCTTAAATCTGATTTATTTTACATGGAGCTGGGCTGCCACATGGGGGCTGATAAATTGAGATCACATGACCTGCTCAATACTAAACACTTTTACTTGGTAACCCTGCTGAAATCGGACACTGCAATTAACTGAATGAATTCACCATGTCTGACTGTGAATGGCACAGTTCTACACAGATATCAGTAAATTAAAACTATTGCTTTTGTATAATGCTGCACACATGCTGGTGTCAGTATATTAAAAGTCCAGTATAAGGATTATTGTTCAGTGCAATTAAACAACACATTTCTGTGTGTGTCTCCTGTTGTTCCAAATTTTTGCTTTCAACAGAAGATGTTAGCCAAAATAAGAGCTTCAGTCACCATTTGCTTTGTGTGAGAAAAAAAGTGAAAAGTTTTAGCATTCTGCGTAGCAGGGATGTGTACAGACATTTTGAGGTGCATGGGCTCTTTTTGAGTAGGTATGCCTGTTAATGTATCAAAATATTAGACTGAATAATTTGTTAATTATTTTGAATTCATAATTATTTTCCAAATTATAAATGCTGGGATAATTTGTACTATACATCAAAATTGACAACCCAAAAACAAATAAATAATTTAAAAAAATAAACCTGGTTTTAGGTGACATTCACTGGTTCAAAAACTTAATTGTGGATCAGAAATAAATGGTATTGGGTAATGTATTGTTGAACAGAAGAATGCACTACTGTAAAGAAGATTCAAAATCTATTCTGAACATTCTTTGTATTAATGGAGTACAGGGAGGTTTGGATCATGATTTTTTTTAAAAATCTAAAATGCTCCTGTTACGTCAATTATTAAGCCAATGTGAATAAAGGATAAAATCATGTCTGTCTTCACAAACAGACTAAGTAGACTGTTGATTATCTGAACCAATAATTAAAAAATGTGTCTATACAGGCAGAAAAGTCTGATCTACAGACTCACAAAATAAAAAAAAGTAATTGCGTGTAACACGTGAAGGACAAAATTATTGTGAGTAAATGCGCTGTACATCGCCATCCTTTTCTAGTGTATTCTCCAAATATTCCACAATATGCAAAGTATATCATAACTGGGAAAGAAAAGAACAACTTATTTTGCTTATAGATGTGCACAGTAATGAACAATGAGGTAGAAATCCTAACTAAACTTTCTTAATTTGAAGTGCTTGTTTATTTCCTGAAATCTGAGATGGCCTCTGTATCACTGGGTATTATAATAGTCATTATGATTTACTATTAAATTAAATTGAGAGATTTTGCTATAACTTAATATGTAAATATCTGTGTGGGCTTATCTATCAGTGGGCAGGGCTTCATGTGATACGGAGAGAATTTAAGAAACATAAACAGTGATTTTATTTCATTTTATAAAATAATTCTGTGGCCGCCCAAGCAAATGCAATGAAATTCATCTTCCGTTCGGCACCTCATTAGTTCTTACTATTGTTTTTATCTGGTCTCTAACTTTCCAAGGAGGAAAAGAGGTCCGGGTAAATGTTCAACACAAGTCTTTTGTTTTGCACACTTTCTCGTCTAACACAACAAGGTTTATTTTACAGCACAACACAAAACACTCTGCTGGGTGTGTCTCTCACTCTCCTCCTGCTGAATGGACTGCTCTTTTATGTCCCTCTCCGCTCTCACTGCAAACACAAACAGCAGTTAGAGATAATTTCCCACATGTGTCAATCCTTACCGTTCTTCCTCTTGTGGCCTCGCTCTCCACAGACGTTGCTCGGCCATGCCCCCATCACCACATACCCCTATTGCCCGACTCAAGTCAGGGAGCCATCCGGCCTGTGACTTAGTCCCCCTGACATTTCTAGAGAGGAAATCCGCCACAGCCATCTGCACCCCCGGCCTGTGGACCACCTTGAACTTCAAACCGGATCTGGTGGCCCTTTTTTAATACGATCAGTCAGTGGGCTGGTGAAGGTCGAGTAGTTAGGCACAAACCTACGATAATGGCCAGCCAGCCCCAGGAACTCATCTCTTTGGTCTCGGGCAGGCTGTAGTCATAGCAGTCTTCTCAATTGGGGGCTGCACCTGTCCATGACCCAAGTGGAAGCCAAGATACCATTCTTCCACCCATCCAACTGCACACTTCTTAGGGTTTTCCATAAGTCCCACCCATCTCAACGACTTCAGGACGGCCCTCAGATGCTGCAGGTGCTGCTGCCAGTCATGAATGTAAATAAGGATATCATCCATATAGGCAGTGGTGTAAGCTGCTGAAACATTGCTGGGGCCCTAAACAAACTGTGAGGAAGGGTGACAAATTGGTGTAAGCCAAACGGTGTGGAAAATGCAGTTTTTTTCATGGGACATGGGAGTTAAGGGGATCTGCCAATATCCCTTTGTTTAAATCCAGAATTTAGTAAAAGCGAGCTGCGCCTAACCGATCCAGAAGTTCATCAATCCGAGGCATTGGGTCTGCATAAAATTGACACCACGTTGAATTTTCTATAATCCACACAGAACCGGACCGAGCTGTCTCTCTTTGGAACCAGCACCACCGGGCTGGCCCAGTCACTGTGGGATTCTTCTATAAACCCAATATCTTGCATGGCCTTTTAATTCTTCCCAAACCACTTTTTTTTCGTATTCTGGTAATTGGTAGGGACGACTGCGTACCGCTACCCCTTCGATATGGTGCTCTATGATATTCGTATGACTGGGAAGAGGCCAGAACATGTTGGAGAATTCTCCTTGCAACCTCCGTGATTGTGATGGTGAGAGGTGTTTTCTGCAAGTGACCGGAGTGACTCGATCGATGGCTTTTAAGTTCACCTCCGTTCCGAGCTCCTCCCTTTCCGTAACCACCATCGCCAAAGTCAAGGAGACCACCTCGCTCCATGGTTTTAGGAGATTGAGGTGGTAAATCTGATGTGCTCCACCTCTATCCGTTCGTTTAACCTCAATCGATTTCCCCGACTCACCGTGTGACCTCAAAGGGCCCTTGCCACTTGGCGAGAAATTTAGAGCTTGATGTGGGCTTTCCCCTTTGAACAAACTTAGAATTCTCTAGTGTAATATTCTTCTCTAGAAAACGTGTTATATGGCCACTCTGTTTCCATTCTTGAGGCTGCTTGTGATGTTTGTGCTACTAAATTTGCAGGAAAACCTCAATGTTTAAATTAATATAAAAGCAGATCTCGGCATCAAGAAGCGGAAGAGTAATCATTGACATAAGCAAAAGCAAGCGAGAGACTAGAAATATTGAAGTCCTCTCGCACCTGTTTGTTAACCTAACTCTTGCAGTAATCATTTATCATAGTCATGTAGCCTGTTTTACTCAGTTGTGTGCTGAATGGAAAGGCAAACCATTGACAAGAAGTAATTGTCATGACCCTTTTAGCGTGCAAACGGTTAATGTTTTGAGAATAAAATAAGTAAACTCACTTGCTTTGTGACACACATTAAAAGTTCTATAATTTTTTTTATAATTAAAACATTCCCCTGATGTAGAGTGTTAAATTGAGTAATAAATTAACAGGGAAGTAGAGATGGTAAAATAATTTATAATAAGCTCGGCCTTTATTCAGTTTTTTAATGCCTGATAGAAAAGTATCTACCTTTTGTAAATCAATACAATAATTTAGGCATTTGCAGAATAGTCCCAATATTCACATATACACTTCAAAAAATTACTGTATCGTGATATACAGTACTGTGCAAAAGGCTTTTTTTGTCTTAAGATGGTCATTTATATTTTCAGCTTTAGTGTGTCAATTGTAAATATACATTTTAGACTCCCAAACATTACTTTTGCAAATAGTATAGAATAGAAGAACAGGGAGCCCTGCAACAGATGAGATGGCCACCACAGTGCCCACCACTGAATATTGAGTCAGTCTTGAAGAGACTGAAGCAATTGAGACCTAAATAAATAGATTGAAGAACTGGCTAATTCTTCAAGAAGCTTTGAACATCCTATCTGTCAACAACAAAGAAAAACTGTATCCAGGTGTACCTTAGAGAATTGGTGCTGTTTTGAAGGCAAAGGTTGTCTGGTCACACCAAATACTGATTTTAGCTATTTATGGCATTATATTTGAAGACATCCACACTATGCAACATTTTTCCCAAGTGCCTAAAACCTTTTCACAGTACTGTATATTAGAGGTCGACCGATTAATCGGCCGATTTTTTTGCATTTTTTACATAATCGCCATCGGCCAATATCCACGCATATCAAGCCGATTATTAGGCAGGCGCATCTGTGGGCAGCCTAGTGTTGTTGTGGAACACGTGTTCGACGCACACTGCCCCTAGACTCATTTTCCAGCAGAGTGAGCAGACCTCATCCAGTGCCTATAAGGAAGGAGCTAAGTTCCTTGGAGAAAACAGTAAGGGTTAAATTTGTATAACTTCTTTAGATTTAATTAAAAACTTTTGATATGTTACTGCCAACTTTGTCAAAAAACATGACAAACGCGATAGTTGACATGACGTTCGGCTACTTTGGATATTGATAGCGTAGTTGAAGTTGCATTATCACAGCAGAAGGGTTGCTATCATGTCACAATAAGTAATCAAGAATTTTGCAATTACAGACAGTGAATCTGAGACTTTTATTTGTTCTGTTTGTGTGTCTTATATTTGAGAGGGTTGTCACTCAATGCAGATAAATAAGTAATAAAAATATACCAACGCAGTATAGGCTATTGAAGGACTGGCTTTGGTAAGCTCGGACGTTATCAGTTCTGCTGTCGGTCCTGGAGAAATTAAGAAAATACATTCTTTATTGCTATAAAGAGAAAGTTATTTTATCTCGCCAGCCATTTCTATGTATAATAATATGGAACCATTCGTCTGTGATGCAATTTAGCTATTCAGAGAGAGAGAGAGAGAGAAAAACTCGCTCACGCGGTGCTACAGCGAGCACAAAACGAGCCCTGCTTAATGAGTGACAGAACTAGATCTGTGATTATTAGTCTGATTTTTATTTTAGATTTCGCCTTCCAAAGATTATAAAAATAATATTTATACATAAGCTGTATTCTGTTTAGCACAACTTCCTTCCATTCACAGCGGTGCACTGACATTTCTCCCTAAAACTCAAACTTAATGTCAGAATCAGCACGATCTGTGATTGTTGTAAAATACAGTCTAGCTACTGTTGCTAAATTGCGGGACGCGTTTAATAATAAAAAGAGCGCAAGAGATTCCGTTCCCAAGGCGGCGCGCGCTCCGAAACAGACTGCAAAGAGACAAGCAAAGTATAGGCTACTTTGGGTTTCATGTGCGCGTCTAAACGATCAAATATACACAAAAATATGTCAAAACGACCGGCTTGGAGATTCACTTAAACACAGTTTATGTCTAAAATGGACGTAGTTATGGAAATAGTTGGGGAGAAAATATGCTGCATCAGGAGCCTATTAGATCTGAACTCGGTCTTAAAGGGGAAGCAGTCTATTAAACATGTGACGATTGAGCCATTACTGCGAATCAAACAACAAAAGGCAAAGAGAAAATCACTTACAGCTCTTGAATGAATAACTTCTGCATTAATAAGCATTAATCTATCTATGATAAACTATGCAGTGTTATTTTACAATTGATTACTTTATTAGATTTCTTTTTAGACCACACCTGAACAGTAATGTTAGTAGACCTTCCTGAAATTAAATCACTGTGCCTATATACCGTTTATATTTGTGTAATATATATATATATATATATATTAAGAATACCGTTAAAGTACCGGATCGATAAACAGTATCGGTAAGATAGTAATACCATTAAAACCTTAACGATACCCATCCCTAGCCTGTGCTTCTCTTGGATGCTCTGAATATTGGATTACGTGTCTGGATTGCCCCTTAATTAAAGCTGCATTTGGATCTCAACCTTCGAGTCTCGGAGCAGTTCATAACACCTGCTTTGTTTATTTAATATATTTGTTATACATTATTTATACAATATGTTTTTACATTATACATTTTTAATTTTAAGTGTACAAGTGCAGATTGGTCAAGTGTTCAATAAATGTATTTGTTGAGAAATGTTGTCTATCTTAAGTAATTATTTGTGTTACATTTTATGTTTCAAATAAAAGGTTCAAATAAGAGGTTAAAAACAAGCACATATCGGCCAAATATCTGCCTAAATAAATCGGCAGCATTAATCCGCCATCGGCCGACCCGGATTTCAAAAGATCGGCATCGGCCTGAAAAAACCAATATCGGTCGACCTCTACTGTATATCATTATCATGATATAAAATGACTCGTATTGTTATAAGATTTTGATAATTTCGCCCACCCCTAAATTACGTAATCAATGCCTCACATTTTTTGCAGAATATTGATACATTTTTACACCCCTACATACTATTATTAAGCAAAAGAAAATGTCATTTGCCATGGCTATACCACTGTGTCGTCGGAGGGGCACCTGCGCCTCAGCAAAAGGGCAGGGACTCAAGCCCCTAGAGCACCCTCTTCTGCATGTGCCTGGTGCGTAGCATCTCCTTTTGTGTTCTACAGAAGAAAGTCATACAGGTTTGGAACAACATATGGTTGATTAAATGATGACAGAACTTTCATGATTGCATGAACTATCCCTTTGTTGCACATGGAAAAGCTCACATGCATATTATGGTTTTATGCTTTGTATTCAATTGCAGAAGGGGCTGGTTTCCTTCATCTTATTGCCGAACTTACAACGAGCCAGTGAACGCTATCAGGTAAGCACAGAGAAACGGGAAAACCTTGATGGGATTGAAATGGGATGAAAGGAACAATGTTTATCTATATATAAAAAGGCAGTAAGACATCAAGTGCCTGACTGTCATCTATATGCTTTGTGTTCAGCAGAGTGGAGAGCCCATTGCGTAGTCAGAGTGCGGTTGATCTCCCAGAGCAGACAGAAGAAGACAAGGAGGTGGAGGAACCCATGCTGCTGCCCCCACCTGACTACAGTGACTCATCTCCACAAAGCACGGTAAATGCAGTACATTGGATAATAGGAGAACTAAAAGCAAAGTTAGTTGAAAAAGCAGCGATTAGGAGTACCTCTATCTGGGCCTCTCCATTGGATTATTTTCCTTTGTGGCTGCAATGAATAGGGAAAAGCCATTGATGTGTATTCCAGGAGGGACTCCCTGATCAGATTTGGTTTCCCTCTATGGTGAACATGAAACCTCTGTCCTTCCCTGGGTCTGTACAGCAGGAACACATGAAGGGTGTACATACAATACAGAAGAGCTGATTTTTGTGTTGTCATATTATATACAGTATATAAATATGTTATTACACTACCAGTCAGAATTTTGGACATACTTGACTGAATTTGTTTCTCATGAAAACCTTTTGATATAAAGGCTTATGTTTAAATGAACTGTTGACAAACATAGATTTTGCCTAAATATGAATTTCTTTAAAAAACTATTTTTAAAATGGATGAGTTGTACTGTATAGTAAAGGAAAAGAATCCAACAAGTGACCAGTGTACATAGGAACATGAATACTGTTTAAAAGCATGTGTGCAAAATTGTAGTCTAGACAAAGGTTGGCTACTCTGACATTTTCTACTGAATCCGTTTTAATTTCCTTAACATTTATGTCACTGCCAACACTTTCATTTTTGTAGTTCTGTTGACTTTGCTATTACTCTAGAATGTTGCAAATAGGTATAATAAAGATAATATTTACATTAGTTGCAAGTCCCACAAAAAGGAACATAAGACCTACCATTATGTAAACTTTGTTCTTCGCCAGGGGGCCTAGGGAGGGGTAAATGAATGCTCTACATTACTGGCATTGTAAAAAATAAAGAAAAATGCTCCCGATCTGGTTTGACATTGTAAGACAATTACCGTTGAACTATGTCAGCTGATGTCAAACTGAAATATATGGCTCCCTCTGCTGAATGACCTCAAGCAACATGAACTGAGATAAAATTGACAGTGTTTGGATAGAAATAGTTAATCTAGAATGTGCTCATATGGCAGTGGTCAGGTGACTCGCTGCTGTAATAGACACACATGGACTGTTTTGGCAGATTTAAATGATTCTCCACTGCTGCCACTTCAGCTAGTCTGACCTTGATCTCAAACCTGCCCTGTTGTGCATTTACTCTGCAAACATTTGATTCCTGTTTGATTGATACTCCGGTTTATGAATGGTTGTTTTTAGTACTCGTATTATTACATTTGGTAAACATGGAACCAAAATTGTTTGGCTTTAAAAAAAAATGACATTATGCAAAATTATTTGCATAAGCTGCATTGGAAACTGATCATTTGTAAATGTATTAACAACAGTGATATTGATTCCTAATTATATGGTTTGTTATTTAGCATTGTCTTCCTGCTGTGTACAACTCTACAAGTACAGACCTGCGACCCACCAGTTGAGAATGTCTGGTTTATGAAAACATGGAGCATACAACAGTATGTCATATGCAAAGTAAACTGTTCATAGTCACTTGAATTAGTAATGATTAGATTATTATCGCTCTGATGGAGTGAGCAAGCGTTTCAAGATTATCAAGATTCATGTTGCAAATGAGGTCCTAGAACACAAGTGAATGTTCTAGGTACTAAAGTTTGCTGGTGAAGTGACAGATTTATCTGTTGACATCCTAATCAAACCAGTCTAACAGGGAAACGCTCTTCATTTAAAGTTCCAAAGGACAGAAACTGTTACAGAACTTGCATTTCTGACACCAACTTTTCTTGTTTTGTATCTGCAACAGCTGTCTTTGTCAAATGGTCACTCCATGGCTCCATTCCTAGTGTGAGTAACTTTAACAGAATATATTACCAATACTACTAAAATGCCCTAGAATTTAACCTAATCTCTACTAGCATAATGCATCTCTTTCTCCTCAGAGGTGGGAATCCATTTGCCACAGTCAGACTCCGACCCACTGTTACAAACGACAGATCAGCACCAGTCGTTTGATGGAACTGGATGCAGCACTGCCCTGATGTGAAGATGTGTCTCAGGTTTTGATCTTTTTTGACACAATGCAGATTCGGCAGAGGAACCAAATGAAAGAGTTCTGTTACTGCATCTTATTTTATTTATTTTTTTATCCAGATTTTCTAAATAAGCAAACACCAACACAGTTTAAATTTACATATGTCATTATTTATAAGGATTTTAGACTTTGATTAAATTATTATTTTAAATTCTAACTGAATTCATACAGTGAGTTTCCAAGAGCAGACACAGCGCTAAACTGGCTCTTGAGCTCTACTCCATGAATAACTAGTTTCTGACCATATTGGTCCTCTGTCTGCATCTGGGCTTTTTTAGGGTAAACTGAAGTCGCCTATGAATGGCCTAAGTTTCAAGTGTTGCAGCCCCTAATTAGAAACGCAGCATATAACCAAATCATATTTCATTTCAAATTCCAGTGAAGTGTAAAATGCCAAAGTGTTCCATTTGGAATATGGTTTCATTGTAGACTGTTTGCATTATACAATATCATTTTTTTTATATATATATATTTAATGCTGATATATATCTTATCCACCACATCTTTTACACTTTTGAAGGAGGAAAATAGAAAGACTGTTTTTTTTTAATTGCTTATACCTCCTCATGTAAACTAAGAGTGCAATGTGTTCAACATTCAGTTGAACAGTTGCCAGAACAGTTGAATGTTGATTTATTGAATTTAGCTGAAGATTATGTCAACCTAATGAGTATTCTTACCTTAGTGATGAAAGAGAAGTGCCCCAAGCATTCCATCACTCTTACGTGAATAAATATTGTTTGTTTTTATTAAGTATTGTAAGGTTGTGTACATACTGTGCCTATGCTAGCATGTTCTGTTGGGGAAAGGTTTTTTTTTTTTCTTTCAGAGCTTTTTCTTTTTGGTTGCAATATTGATTAATCACCCCATTTCTTGTTATAGCACATTAGTCTGAAATAAAGGTATATATGTGTATAATAAAACCTATTGAAGTAATTAATGGATTATAATAATGGTTATTGCTTTTGTGGTTATTTCTCTTTCTGGGTAAATTGTTACAGATGTACTGTATCTGTCTTTCCAGTGTTGCAGTTGTACATTTGATATCTGTATCTTTGGACCCTTTTTACATTTACAGGTTTGAAATGCTAACGTGAACTGTAGCAGGATACATTTCTGTAGATGTACATGACAGACAATAGTAATTTTATTTGTTTATTGTACTTTATTTTTTGCATTCCCATTTGCTTCAATATCAAAAGGTATAATCCACAATTATGTTTGAACAACTTTCCAAAAAACATTTTGGATTTCGGCAGTCAGAAGAAAGTTCCCAAATTTACTGTCACTAATTCAGGAGATGTATTTGAAATTACAGCTCTGTTGACTACTTTTTTATATTATTAATTCCTGGGTTATGTAACACATGAGTAATGTTATATATTTAAAGTACATAATTCAACATTGAACCGAATGTTTCTGCTAATTATAGAAATTATACAGCTAAATTAAGATGGAAATGCATCATAACAATCTTTGACGGGCCAACAAGTATCTTCCTTTGGAGATATTCCTTCTTTGTTTGAAGATTGTGCTTCTGGTGCAAAAAAAACAAAACAAAACATTGGCTTTCCCAAGCAGTAACTCAGATGCCTTGTTTCCTAAGTCATCCAGCAGGATAAAGTGAAAACGGGTTGTGATAACGGTGAATTTATGATTGTTTACTGTAAATCATTGTGCTCACAAAGTTGATTTCTCATTCTCCAACACATTTCATTCATCTTGTTCAGCATACTAAATTCTACATTCAATATCAAAAAGTCTGTGGACACTCTTATCCTCTATTTAGCAGGTTTGGCCAGTGTATTGGCCAATAATTCCAGTGAAGACAAATATTAATGCTATGGCATTCTGAATTGTGTGCTTCCAAATATTTGGCTCTAGTTTGGGGAAGATTGTTTTCTGTTCCAACATGACAATGCCCCTGTACACAAAGTGAGATGCATGAAGAAATTGTTTTCTGGCCCAGGTGGATGTACTTGATTGTCCTGCACAAAGCTAAAATCTGAACTCCATCAAACACCTTTGAGATTAATTGGAATGCTGAATGTGAGCCAGGCCCCATAACCCAACATCAGTGCCTGACCTTACTGATGCTCTTGTGTGTGAATGGAATCAAATGCCCTGTCATGTTGCAACATATACTTGAAAGCCTTCCCAGAAGAGAGTAAGCTTTTATAGCAGCAAAATGAGGAATGCTTTTTGAAAATGTCCACTCAAATAGCACTGGTCTTACTTTTTGCCCTGTATTGTAAATTGGCAAAATAGGTGCAGGTGAATGACCTTTTGCAAGAGTTATTCAAAGCAACTTTCAGGTTTTTCTTATCTGAATCTGGCATAAATGTATCCGCATTGCACATGGCAGATAAAAGTGACTCAAGCAGTCTTCCCAAGAGCTGTAAAGACTAAAAAGAGCATCTGGTTATTATTCAGACAGCCAACTGCTGTTTTGACACAATGTAGATATATCTGAGTGAGATGTTTCTTTAAACCAGAGCTTCACTTATAGACAAAATATGCACACTCACAATGGTTTGTAATTTCCCTTATCAATGGCACTACACTTTTGTGCAGCTACACACAAAATAACACATCTCACAATCTGGACAATTATCCATCTTATGGGAAATGTTTACAGCAGCATTTCTTATTACTGTGCTAAGTCACATCCCAAACCTTTTTAAGTGCTAGCATCACTAACAAATATATATATAAAAACACTTGATAACATTATATATATATATAAAATATATATATTGTCTTGTTTTCCATTTAAAATTGTCTAAAAATCCTTAAAACAAGATACATGTACTTGAGAAGCATCATATAAGGTATTTAGACTTGCTTTAAGAGAATGTATCTTAAATACAAGTGAATTTTGTATATAAGTGTATTTTTTTTAAATACAAAATATACTCATATACAAGATCTATTCTCTAAAAGCAAGTCTAAATATATTACATGCTGCATCTCAGGTGAATGCATCTTTTTTAAAAGGATTTTTAGATATTTTTAATATTTGTATTTTTACTATTATATTCGACATTCTCAGATTTCTCGATTTTTTTTTTTCTCCTGCAGTTTAGCTGCTAAAGAAAATGTACGTTGTTTGAAACTAAACAGGTGCCACAAGTGGCTTACAGATGTGAAAGTGGAGATTTATTGTTCAAAAGTGTCTTGATCTGTTTTTCACTAACACCTATTATATCATTTCTGAAGACATGGATTTAACCGCTAGAGTCCTATAGATTACTTTTATGCTGCCTGTATGTGCTTTTTGGAGCTTCAAAGTGCTGGCCACCATTCACATGCATTGTATGGACCTATAGAGCTGAGATATTCTTCTAAAAATCTTGTGTTCTGCAAAAGAAAGAAAGTCACACACATCTGGGAGGGCATGAGGGTGAGTAAATGATGAGAGATTCTTCATTTTTGGGTGTACTAGCCCTTTTAGTAATTATTTTAATCATAAGGGGTGTAAAAGTTCGATTTTCTGATATAGATCAGATCTTTTCAGAATCAGAATGAGCTTTATTGCACACACACAAGGAAGTTGTCACTGTGATTGTCAACTAAGTGTTCAACATCACATAAGCAGATATGTGTTCAAAAACAAGAGCAATATAACCAAAATTAGCACCAAAAGTCATTAAGTGACAAGTCATAAAGATTTGTTCACCCCGTTAGTACTGCGCCGAAGTAGATCACTTAGCATTTACTTGAAGACGCCTCAACTCCATAACTGAAGGAAAAACTCAGCAGCAGAACATGCAGGATCAGCACTCCACGCAATGGCGGTGCTCCAGATATTTTAAGCCAAGCTCCTCAAGCAAATGGACGAGCAATGCTTCGATCCAGAGACATTCAAAGAGCTCCTCACCGCTACAGACTTAGTGCTGCATGCCATGAAAGTCCATGGGTAGTCTGGCAGTTCTGGATCGACATATACGGTGACACCGCCCTGCCACAGAGTGATTAGGAAAAAAGGGCCCACATTTTTTTTGCCCAACCGCTTTCCAATGGTGAGCGGTGCGTTACATATTTATGAACATACCAAAATGCCCTCTGTCCCGATACGTGGAAGGAAACGATTCTATTGGTTGTGCTGAAATGGCCCAACCAGCCATGGTTTCCGGAAATGATAGAGATGCTGTACAGTTTACCATGGGAAATACCGCTGAAAAGGGATCTCCTCACTCAGACGCCAGGCACGCTCTGGCATCATCAGCCCAATATGTTGAAATTGCACGTGGGGCCCTGAACGGAGAACGCTAAACCCAGAAATGACACATTCAGCCAGGGGTGAAAATTTCATCAAAATGTTGGGGGGGACAATAAACATAACAATTCTCAAGAGCAATTTTTGAAGGGGTTTTTTGTTGTTGCCCCGTTCGCATTTGTATTCTTTTATTTCTTAAACAATTATTTTAAGAAGATATCATTATATTATTTACAATACACATATTTTAATGATATTTTAGGGGGGGGGCAACCCTCAGATGGGGGGGTCCTGACCCTTGACCCCCCTCTTTCCGCCTATGCATTCAGCCTTGAACACCATTTTACAGGCCAGAGTCCACAAGACGCCTCTACCTGCTAAAATGAAATGTGTTCACTGCTTGTTGTCTCTCACATGCAGGTGTAAATATTGGACCAGGGATATGTAAATAACTATATACAGATGATGGAGCTCTATGGAAGAGAGGACTAAATGTACAATGTGTGGAAGAGGAATGCAGGATGCAGTAGGTGAAGCTGAAAAGTGGGCCAATCATCGAGATTTCGTTTTTTCATTGCAAAAACTCAAGTGATGTGCTTTTCAAGAAAGAAGGAAATTCCCACAGTTAATTTAAATCTATACAATCAAATATTAGAGCAGATATCAGTGGTCAGGTATTAGGTGTGTGGATGGATTCTAAACTAACATTTGGTGTACATATACAGAAAATAGTAGATAAACGTAAGAAAGTAATAAATGTCTTGCTGTATTCGGCAGGAATAGACTGGGCAGACAAAAGTCATTCTCAAAGGATAATTTATTGTGCATAGATTAGATCAACAACTGACTGACAGTTTAGTGTACAGTTCAGCATCAACATCCCTTACTAAAAAACGTAATTCAGTCTCAAGGTTTGAGAATATGCTGTGGTGCTTTTAGATCATCACCTATAGCAGCATTGCAAGGAGAAAGTCAGTAGACATTCAAAGACTCCAACTTTACTAGAGTGGTGGTGGCGTTAATCAGAAGGTTGCTGGTTCAATCCCCATGGCCACCACCATTGTGTCCTTGAGCAAGGCACTTAACTCTAGGTTGTTCCAGGGGGATTGTCCCTGTAATAAGTGCACTGTAAGTCACTTTGGATAAAAGCGTCTGCCAAATGCATAAATGTAAATGTACTTATCATCCTGTTAAAATGTATTGGAGAATTGCTGGGAATGTGACTATAAACAGTTTGACAGTTTTGTATGGACTCCAAACAAGGGGCCTCAGCACATAAGAATACATAATATTGATATTAGCCCAACTGTGCCTGTGTCAGTCTCACCCCCTTGGTCTTTTCCAATGCCATCAGTTGATCTCTAGCTTGTAAATATCACCAGTCATAAACAAAGGTGTGTTGCTAAGATATATTAGTAACAGTACCTGGATGAAAAGTACTTCCGCTGGCTTTACAGTGGGTGGAAGAAATACATCCGATAAGTGTTATGATTTGCTCTGACTCATATTCAGCACATACAAGTTTAATGAGTGGCAAATCCTCATTGAGGCAAGATATTCTATTGGAAATCCTTCAGAGTTTGTTCAGAATACGTCAGCTAAGAATGATAATTGACTTCTTATGGTACCTGCTCATCTTGGAGTGGAGGGTAATGAGGAGGTGGATACTACGGCTAGGCAAGCTCTTACACATCAATGCACCATTAAGCAAATATGAAGTCAAATGACTTATTAAAACGGTTGTGTGGCAAGAGAGGTGGGACAAGGAAATAAAGGGACGACATCTATATAATATCTAAAAACAAGTTGGTTATGAAAGGATTAACTATCGCAATAGGAAGAATGATACAGTAATATCTCGATTATATATTGGACACTATATCACTCACGTTACATCATAGTAAACATGAATCTGGTACCTGTAATAAATGTGATCTTCCTGACACTGTTGAGCATGTGCTACTAAATTGCACAGCATGTGTCAGTGAAAGATTCCAGTTTAAAGAAGAATTAAAATATCTTGGTATAAACTGTCTGACATTACAGATCCTTTTGAACAAGTCTTCAAAATTGAATAAAGTTCTCTTAAATTATTTAAAAGAAACAGATCTGTATAGAATTTATTCTTTCGGTGTCACACTCCAAACCATTAGGTGGCGGAAATGCACCAAAACCATAAATCCAAAGAAGAAGAAATCTACAGCAGGCAAAATCACAGACAGATTTAATTCAAAATGACAACATAAGCACTAGCACAGTGCCTACACCCTGACGCAGATAAGGTACGTTACGGAAACATTGCATGTTAACAGTGCTGTTTACGCATGTATTGCACATGTATTGTTACGAGAGTATGATGTGTTTACCTCTCTGTTGTGTTGTTGGAGATGCATCTGCCACTGCGAAATACAGACAGGTGCTGTCATTTAAATATGCTATTAAATAGTCTATTCCCTGTATTTTTTTGCTGGCAGTATTTTAACTGAGTACTCTACACATTTACGCCTTATTTGCTGTCAACGCTAGCTAAATCCGACAGATGTCGCAGTTCAACTGCTGTTTTTTTTTTTTTATAATTTATTGATTTTTTATTAACAACAAAAAAGCATGTTACAATAATTAGAGTAAACAGGGGGTTTTATAGGAAAACTTACATTTGTGAACATGGAATTTTGCCATTAAAAGGATCAAATGTATTATATCAATCTGACTGTGCTTGTCTCTACAATTCTCCATAAAACCAAATAATAAGTGTTTCCAAAACAGCACAAATGAACCATTAATGTTTTTTGTGATAAAATCACAAACATTTGGCCAAAACGGTCTTACAAATGGGTAGTGCCAGAATAAATGAACTACAGTTTCAGGGCAACTGTCACAGAACTGCTTTTCATGTTGACTAGTGACCTTCTTCCGTTTTACAAGAGATGTGAATGACTGGCCGCAGATTCATCAATCATGCTCGAAAATCGAAACTCATGCTTCTGACTCAATATTTTTCTCCCCATTAAATGTAAACTTACTACATGATACTGGCATCATTGTGCAACTTAAAATATGTGGTATTATTTGATCAAACGCAAGTACGCAATATAAAAAATAATAACCGAAGATAATCGAATTCGGCCATCAATAATATGATCAGTGCGACATCGTAGTATCCTATCCATTTAAGCTACTAGAGAGCGACTATTTAAGGGGGGATCTTTTTATTCACACGAGTGTATGTTCGGTGTCAAATGGTGCATATAATCCAGCAGTGTGTCCATGTTAACTTGAGCCTCAGTTTATAAACTGATGGTCTTGTCCGATTATGACATTGTATGAAATGTGAACGTCAGATTCTCGTCGTAAAGCTACACCCAAATATTATGTGATATCATAAAATCTGTCAGTAATAGAATGAGCAAACTTCCAACATTAATAAAGCCCTACTTAGTTTGTTTGTTATTAGTGTAGACATATGTTCAGTTGGCTTAGGTCCGAATAGTGACATTAATGTACAGTTGAATTAAGAAGTTGACATAACACCTAGGTCAAATACATTTAAACTCTGTTTTTAACAATTCCTGACATTTAATATTAGGAAACATTCCCTGTCTTTGGTCAGTTAGGATCACTACTTTACTGTTATTCTGACATTTCACATTCTTAAAATAGAGAGAATGATTTATTTCAGCTTTTATTTCTTTCATCAAATTACCAGTGGGTCAGAAGCTTACATAAACTTTGTTAGTATTTGGTAGCATTGCCTTTAAACTGTTTAACTTGTTTAATTGTCAAATGTTTTGGATAGCCTTCCACATGTTTCTCACAATAAGTTGCTGGAATTTTGGCCCATTCCTCCAGACAGAACTGGTGTAACAGAGTCAGGTTTGTAGACCTTCTTGCACATGATTTTTCAGTTCTGCCCACAAATTGGGATGGTTGAACTTGGGATGTGTTCTTCGACTTGCAGGCCTCACCCTTTTTCCTCCAAACATAACGATGGTCATTATGGCCAAACAGGTAAATTTTAGTTTCAATAGATAAGAGGTATAAGATATTTGTCCCCAAGTGCACTTGCAAACTGTAGTAATATTATACCACCCCTGGAGTTCGCTAGTTCGAATTGAAGTGCTGAGTGACTTCAACCAGGTCTCCTAAGCCAGTAGTTCCCAACCCTGGTCCTGGAGTACCCCCAACACTGCACATTTTGGAGGTCTCACTTATTTGACACACCCAATTCTGCTCATGGAGCCTCTACTAATGAGCTGATGTTAAATCAGGTGTGTTGGATAAGGGAGACATCCAAAACATGCAGTGTTGGGGGTACTCCAGGACCAGGGATGGGAACCACTGTCCTAAGCAACCAAATTGGCTCGGTTGTTAGGGAGAGTAGAGTCACATGGGGTAACCTCCTCGTGGTCGCTATAATGTGGTTCGTTCTCAGTGGGGCACACGGTGAGTTGAGCGTTGATGCCGCGGTGATTGGCGTGAAGCCTCCACGTGCGCTATGTCTCCGTGTCAATGCGCTCAACAAGCCACATGATAAGATGCACAGGTTGACGTCTCAGACGCGGAGGCAGCTGGGATTCGTCATCCGCCACCCGGATTGAGGTGAATCACTACGTGTTCACGAGGATTTAAAAGCACATTGGGAATTGGGCAGAATATGTATATATGTGTGTGTGTGTGTGTGTGTGTGTGTGTGTGTATGTATGTATATATGTATGTATATATATATATATATATATATATATATATATATATATATATATATATATATATATATATACACTATATGGACAAAATTATTGGGACACCTACACATTGCACCTACAGGAGATTTATGACATCCCATTCTAAATACATAGGCATTAATATGTAGTTGGTCTCCCCTTTGCAGCTATAACAGCTTCCACTCTTCTGGGAAGGCTTTCTACAAGATTTTGGAGAATGTCATTCTTCTAGAAGAGCATTTGTGAGGTCAGACACTGATGTTGGACGAGAGGGCCTGGCTCGCAATCTCTGTTCTAGTTCTTCCCAAAGGTGTTTGTTACGGTTGAGGTCAGTGCTCTGTGCGGGCCAGTCAAGTTCTTCCACACCAAACTCATACAACCATGCCTTTATGGACCTTGTTTTGTGCACTAGGGGCACATTCATGCTGGAACAGAAAAGGGCCTTCCCCAAACTGTTTCCACAAAGTTGGAAGCATAGAATTTGCCAAAATGTCTTGGTAAGCTGAGGCATTAACAATTTCCTTCAGTGGAACTAAGGGGCCTAGGCCAACCCCAGAAAAATAACCCCAAAGCATTATCCCTCCTCTACCAAATTTACATTTGGCACAATGCAGTCAGGCAGGAAACGTTCTCCTGGCATTTGCCAAACTCAGACTGGTCCATCAGACTGCAAAATAGAGAAGTGTGAATCGTCACTCCACAGAACACGTTTCCACTGCTCCAGAGTCCAGTGACGGCGTGCTTTACTCCATCCGACGCTTGGCATTGTGCTTGGTGATGTAAAGCTTGCATACAGTTGCTCAACCATGGAAACCCATGCCATGAAGCTCCAGGTGCACAGTTTTTGTGCTGATGTTAATGCCAGAGGAGGTTTGGAACTCTGCAGTCATTGAGTCAACAGAGCGTTGGCGACTTTTACGCACTATGCGCCTCAGAACTCGGCGACCCCGCTCATGCTGACATGACCCTCCAACATGACAATGCCACCAAAACTGCTCTGTACGTGATTTCCTGCAAGACAGGAATATCAGTGTTCTGCCATGGCCAGCGAAGAAGCCAGATCTCAATCCCATTGAGCACATCTGGGACCTGTTGGAGGGTGAGGGCTAGAGCCATTCCCCCCAGAAATGTCTGGGAAATTGCAAGTGCCTTGGTGGAAGATCGGGGTAACATCTCACAGCAAGAACTGGCAAATCTGGTGCAGTCCATGAGGAGGAGATGCACTGCAGTACTTAATGCAGCTGGTGGGCACACCAGATGCTGACTGTTACTTTTGATTTTAACCCCCTCTTTGTTCAGGGACACATTATTCCATTTCTGTTAGTCACATGTCTGTGAAATTTGTTCAGTTTATGTCTTATTTGTTGAATCTTTTTTATGTTCATACAAATATTTACAAATGATAAGATTACTGGAAATAAAAGCAGTTGAATGTGAGAGGACGTTTCTTTATATATATTTTATATATAAAATGAGTTTATATATATATATTCCGATCAGCCACAACATTAAAACCACCTGCCTAATATTGTGTCCCCCTCATGCTGCCAAAACAGTGCCAACCCGTAGACTTTGTCAGTTTGAACTATTCTGGTCATTCTCTGTTGATCTCTCTCATCAATAAGGCATTTCCATCTGCAGAACTGCTGCTCACTGCATGTTTTTTGTTTGTGGTACCATTCTGAGTAAATTCTAGAGACTGCTGTGTGTGAAAATCCCAGGAGATCAACAGTTACAGAAATACTCAAACCAGCTCATCTGGCACCAACAATCATCCATGCGATTATCTAATCAGACAATCATGTGGCAGCAGAATGGGTAAAAATGTGATCTAACTGATTTGGATCGTGGCATGTTGTTGATGCTAGATCAGCTGGTTTGAGAATTTTTTAACTACGGTAACTCCGAAACTGCTCTGTATTATTGTGTTGAGAAGAATTTAATCTCAGAATTCTATTCTGAGATGCGGGTTGGCGCTGTTTTTGAGGTACGAGGGGGACTTACACAATATTAGGCAGGTGGTTTTAATGTTGTGGCTGATCGGTGTGTGTGTGTGTGTGTGTGTGTGTGTGTGTGTGTGTGTGTGTGTGTGTGTGTGAGCGTGTATTTATCACATTGTGGGGACCAAATGTCCCCATAAGGATAGTAAAACCCGAAATTTTTGACCTTGTGGGGACATTTTGTCGGTCCCCATGAGGAAAACAGCTTATAAATCATACTAAATTATGTTTTTTGAAAATGTAAAAATGCAGAAAGTTTTCTGTGAGGGTTAGGTTTAGGGGTAGGGTTAGGTTTAGGGGATAGAATATAAAGTTTGTACAGTATAAAAACCATTATGTCTATGGAAAGTCCCCATAAAACATGGAAACACAACGTGTGTGTGTGTGTGTGTGTGTGTGTATATTTGTCATATTTTTTTAAGGCTAACCCTTAAACTTTCATATGGTTAAAGTGATCATATATTCTGTACAAATGTATGATTTAATTTTTGTTTCCCAGCAGGAATCATCCCATTTCCATTTTGTCAATTTTAAGGCACTATTTGGATGGTTTTATTAGGATGGTATGTCTTTGAAGTTTGTGTGATTGTGATTTGTCTCTGTGCTCAGGTGTGGGGTATTGGTTATGAAGACCGGGCAGTATATTTCCGTCAGGGTGTGACTGCCAGTGAGTTAAGTGGGAAGGCTTGGAAGGCTGTGTCTGTGCCTAGAGACAGTGACCGTTCCCATTCCAGCACCAGTGCGAACAGTCTTCAGAGGTCAGTCACTGCCTTTAGTATGGGTCTAAACTAGAGCAGATTTAAACCCCTTTACACAGGGAATTAACATCTTTCAGGATCTAATCACCAGTTGGCAGGGCTAAATACAGGTGTAAACAAGGTTAAAAACATTTTGTGATGTGATCACTCAAACCATATTTGAAGGTTATTAAAATAATTTACAATAAAATGTAAATTAGTGGTTGACCGATATATCACAGAGACCGATAAATCATCCGATATTCTGACTTTTTTTATTATTGACCGATAGATTTTCCCGTTTGGCTGATTTGTTTCTTGAGGGCGCTGAGAATCACCTGCTTGCATGTGAAGCGACTGAGATGGTGGCCCTGTCCCAATACCCACACTTGCGGCCTTGGCTACTTGTGTGCGCGTGCACGTGACAGGAAGTAAGTGTTCAAGGCTGTCCCATGTCTAAAACATGCTAAAGTTTTGCACTTAACCCACACAAAATCCACACTAAATAGTGCGATTACCGCTTCGGAGCGATCTTTCAGTCTAAGTGTATCCCAGAGTTCATCACGTTCAGGAGCCACACTCCGCCTACCCAAGCAATCGTGTATTTTCGCCATGATGACGTCAGGGGAATATTTTCAGCATAAGTTATTTATTATAATCAGACTGTGGAACATAAGTGAAGCTTATATTTATTTTTGTATAAATTAAAGTATTATAATTACTAAATAGTATGTGTATATTTATATACCTCTTTGTTATACTTCTTGCCCAGTAATCACCTTTTGTTTGTTCTTGCCTAATACCGCTGGTCATTTTGGCCATTTATCAGACAGTGTGGCATACAATATGCGGTCTAGTAAATGTTGTTTTACAATAAAACATTTATCAATTACTACCACAGGTTTTTTCTCATCGTTATGTATTTAAAATATATGTTTTAATGCTTTTTATTTGTTGTAAGAAACCACATACTGATAAGTTTTGTAAAGCAGTCTTTGGTCGTCTTAAATAAATAACAAGCCAAAGCATATAATTTAAATGGTTTTTATTAGTAGCTATTAATGGATCACACAGGTTTATAGGATAAAGTAAAAAAAAAAAAGGATTACGTTTTATGCAGTGTATTGAGAAACTAAGTAGAAATACATTTCTTAATTGTATAGCAGTTTTAGATGTTTTTTAATGTGTGAAGTACTGAAACTCAAAATAAGTACAAATAATTGCATTTTACAATTATTTTCACACTAAAAACATTATATAAAAATGTACATATTTTCTACAGCACAATGCACGTCCAATAACCAGTAGTGTATTTATAAATGAAAAGTTGGGTACAATTTTCAGTTATTTATTATTTTAAGTAGGCTATAACAGTCACAGATACCAAAAACAACCAGTCTGCAGCTGAGTGAAAATACAAAAACAGCTGTCACAACCAGCACCAACATCGTTAAGGCTACAAGTATCCCAACTTGCAATCAAAAGTCATACACACACTCGCAGTCTTCTCATCTACTTGCACACTAGTGGCCCAAACACCAGAAATATGTAAGACAATTGGTAAGTAGGCAAGACCAAGACCGCAAGTGGGGGTATTGGGACAGGGCCACTGTATGTAAACAACCAGTCATGGTTCATTGTGTTGTTATATGCCATCGTGTTACTACAATAATAGACCGCATTTAAACGGTTTGCATTCATTCTCCCTCTCTCTCCTCAACAGTTCCCTGTAACTCTTTTCTAATGATAAAAAGGCAAAACTAATATCGTATACCATCTGCCAATATGCTCATACTGTATCTCATTTAAACAGATGTAATAAACAAACCTCACAAAAATACAGCTTTTTCTTTCCGTTAAGCGCTCCTCTAATATCTTCCTCTGAAGTGTGTATTCTATCAGCCAGAATCAAAACTTCAGGATCAGGATCAAAAGTTCTGATTCACAAATCATGACGGTCAGTAGTCACATTTCAAGCAGGTGATCAGGCTGTTTAAACTGTCAGGAGATTGCTTCTGCTCCGCCACCAAAGTCTACAAAATTTTGTGTGAAATTGAGTAAATATAGTGCTAAATAAGAGTTTACTCTTTCTTTTTTTTATTATTTTATGTTTTATGTTATTTACTACATTAAATTGTGTGATCTATCGGCATTGTATTGGTCTGTCGGCCACCCTGCTCTCTGGATATAGGCATCGGCCGATTAAAAAAAAAAACCTATATCAGTCGACCACTAGTGTAAATGCTTGTATGTTTCGGTGGACCCCTTTGAATCGGATTATCCCAGATAAATCTTAAAAATCAGTTGCAAACAGGGCCTTTGTTGTATAAGGAAAATGGGTTGCATTTAACATAATTCAACACCAGGTGGCATCATTCACAGGAGAAAATGTTCTTGTCTCTTACATTTCACAGTGCTGGTTGTTTCTTTGGCGGTGAGGTGCATCTGCAATCCCAGGCTTCTGTGTTGAGTGATGTGGAGTCTGAGACTGAAAGCGCTGTGGGAGAAGTTCTCCCCATTCCTGAAATGGGAGACACCCCTAAACCACGCATCCCCAAAGTGACCAGTGACAGCTTCATCTCTGAGCTGGTGACTGACCATGAAGGCCTGATCAGCCGCCGTGAGGTGCCTTCAACAGCAGCAGCTGGCTCATCTATTCCTGAGGAGGAGCATGCTGAAGGCAAGGTAGAGGACAGGGCTTCCCCAGCCAGGGTCCTGTCTCCCAGCCAATCAGGTGGGCTGGAACCTCAATGGAGCAATGTGGACCTGGAGGAGGCCCAGACTCACCTGGCTTCAGGATCTGGGGGAGACAGCTGATCCCTGCAGTCTGTCCTCTGTAGCCACATACAATTTGGCTCTGGAGGAGCCTTGTGGGGCTGATGAGCATCCAAAATGGGCCTGGGTGAGCGATGTAGGATGTGCGGTCGACTGCCACTCACAACTTAACTGGTTCAACTCCTCTACATCTACAGGTCAGCTGGGCATTAATTTATAACTACGCTTTTGTGGTGTAGAAGTGAATCAATACATAACATTATTGTCTTGATTTGAGTGTCATGTTCAAAAATAAACGTTTCCCTCCCTGGTCTCCACAGCCCTGAACTGCTCTATGCAGGCTATGTCTCTTTCTATGACTCCAGCACAAACAGCAGCCTGGCGCAAACAGATATTTGAGCAGCTCTGTGAGCGGTCCAAAAGAGAAATGGAGAATTTCATGCATTATGAGCAGGCCATTGAACAGGTAGTGGTTAAGAGCAGAGCAATTCATATTCAAAATGTTATCTTTTCATCAATGCTAACCCATGATTTTATTATTTTGTGATTAAGTCCAGACAGTCATTATTAAAGCGACAGTAAGTGTCCACACAAATGCTCCAAGAGACTCATAGACGGAACAGTCCATTGTAACCAAGTGGAACTTTCAGTTACTCCTAGATAACTCCTTCCTTAAAATACCTTTTTAATCCTTTCCATTTCTCTAAAGACCCCATGAAATCAAAATTGAGTTTTGTGGCTATTTGCCTACGCCTGTTTGCTTTAAAACCATTGGATGCTATTGCACTCCTAAAAACTTTTAGCAGAAATTCCAATTTAAATAATAAAAAAAAAGTCTTCCATGAAAACAGACCAAAAACTTTGATGACTCATCTTACACTACACAGATTGGTGTCTAATTAAATGCTCTCTAGATTATCAATGTACCTCCCACTAATCCCTCCTGCATTCGACTAGCAAGTAGAAAATCATGGTTCATGGCTGTGATGTTACTAATGCCTATTGGCAGTTTAGAACATGGGACACCCTTTGATTTGTCCTGTCCAAACTTCCTTTTTCAATAGGAAATACAGGACAAAAAGCTGTGATGTTTCTACACTTTGATTGGAGTCCACCTGTGGCAAATTCAATTGATTGGAAATGATCTGGAAAGGCACACACCTGTCTATATAAGGTCTCACAGCTGAAAATGCATATCAGAGCAAAAACCAAGCCACGAGTTCAAAGGAACTGCCTGCAGAGCTCAGATACTGGATTGTGTCGAGGTACAGATCTTGGAAAGGCTGCAAAATTTTTTCGGCTGCATTGAAGGTTCCCAAGATCACAGTGGCCTCCATAATTCTTAAATGGAAGAATTTTAGGACAACCAAGACTCTTCCTAGAGCTGGCCGCTCTGCCAAGCTGAGCAATCGGGGGAGAAGGCCCTTGGTAAGAGAGGTAGAGGAAGAACCAGATGGTCAGTCTGGTTGAGCTCAAGAGATCATGTGTGGAGAAACTTGCAGAAGGACAACCATCACTGCAACACTCCACCAATCTGGGCTTTATGGCAGAGTGGCCAGACGGAAGCCTCTCTTCAGTGCAAGACACATGAAAGCCTGCTTGCAGTTTGCAAAAAAGCACCTAAAGGACTCTCAGACTTTGAGAAACAAGATTCTCTGGTATGATGAAATGAAGATTGAACTGTTCTGCCAAAAATGTCAAGGGTCATGTCTGGAGGAAACCAGGCACTGCTCATCACCTGTGCAATACCATCCCAACAGTGAAGCAAAATACAGAGAACCTCAAATTGGGTTGAAGGTTCACCTTCCAACAGGACAATGACCCTAAGCACACAGCCAAGACAATGCAATAGCGGCTTAGGGTCACTCGTAACCAGCAGTTTAAACTCATTTTAGCACAGCGGGTAATTGACAGCTTAGTAAAGGGATAATCTCCAGTCAACAGCGGAATGGTGGGATATCGTATCACCCCGTATGAGTAATTTTGCAACAATGACCAGCTGATGGTACATTATCCTGCTTATTACACAGCTACTTGCAAAATAAATAAATGTACATTCATTATCCTTGAATATACGGTCATTATTCAGAAATATTTGACCTCTGGATGGCACGATTGACAGAGCGTTTGGTTAATTCCACCCCTGTTTCACTGTCTCTTGTATTCCTTTCTGCTCCTTCTCTGTCCAGTATATCCACATATTCATTAACGAAGTAACAATCCTGGTGTCAGTGCTGAATGACTCTAAAAACACATTTGCCATCTATACAGCAGAGAAAACCAAACAGAGGTGGCCCATCCGCCTGGCTGCAGCCACATTCAGGGCCCTCCCTCCAAACAGGCCATATGGTCTGTTACATTTAAAGGTGACATCTTTGTCAGCAAGCCCACTAAAGAACTAGAGGCATCTCCTTTTCCTACTCCCTGTGATCAGATGTAAGAATTAGATGTGACTTCATTGATTTATATAAAGGTAATGTATACTATATGTATACATTTATAACTATAGTGGTCCAAGAAAGGATTTGGACACTTTTGGGTATTGCTTTACACTTAAAAATGTCTGATGTCAAAATGATGATGCAAGATCTTTTCCCAGAACTAACTTTACTTTTCTTAGCCTTAGAATTTTTTATATACAAAGCAAAGACATTTATACATTAAGTGTCGCATAATGTTCAAACTCTCTTTATTCTTTACAGTAGTACTAATTGGGTAAATATGATTGCTGCCTGAAAATTGTACCAAAAACAAATAAAAAAATTGGTTTCTTGTTATCGTGGACAGGTTCTGGCGTCAAATCGTGTTATTGAGTCCAACAGTCTTGGTGTGGTGTGGGGGATTGGTAATGACCACACCGCCTGGGTCCATACAGGAGGCTATGGAGGAGGATTAATTCAGGGTAAATCAATGCGCCACCTCTTTCTAAACAATTATGTGTTTCTTCAGTGCATGTAAATAACATAACGGATCTTACACATATAGGGTTGGCAAGCAGCACAGATAACATAAACACACAGACCGATGTGAAGAGTGTTTATATATATGAGAACCAGCGCTGGAACCCTGTCACTGGTTACACCAACAGGTGAATACTGTTCATGATAATGCCGTGAACGGTTTCTATAATTCTGAAGTGCTCCATGTGCTCAATGCTGTGCTTCTCACACATTCTCCTCCAGAGGTCTCCCTACTGATCGTTACATGTGGAGCGATGCTACAGGTCTGAAGGAGTGCACCAAAACCAACACAAAACCACCCTCACCAAACTGGACCTGGGTTGGTGCTGTTATGCATAATGTTGTGTGCTGAGTGATGGACATTTTTGGACAAATTCCAATGTAAAATTTGGGACAATTGCATTACTCTCTGCAGTTGACAGACTGGACTATCGACTATGCTGTGCCAGAAGAAACAGACAGAGAGGGCTGGCAGTATGCAGCTGACTTTCCTGCGTAAGTTTCATTGGCCATAATCTTTCCCAATAACATGGTTGAAACTGTAGCTCCCATGCAACAAGCTAATACTCATAATTGAATGTACTTTGTCAAGCTATGCTTCTAAAACAAAAAGTAGTAGTTGGGTAGCATTAAAATCTATGAAGAAAACTAGCAAACTACATTGAATCATTCAGTATCATTTTAAATATACAATATATCTGTTAGATGATATAAAAAATCTGAGATCTATTTATCTGACCAAAAAAAAAGAAAAGAATCTCAATTAGGGTGACAGCTAAATACAACTACTAAAACCAAAAAACACCATCATTTATATAGCTGAGTTGAAAACAGTTATGAACAGAATGTAAATAAATATTTTGATACAGAAAAGATGTATGTTTGCAGTGTTTTTTGAACCAGTTCTTTGAAATGAACTACTTAAATGAAAAAGGCATTAAAACAAATCAGACTACCCAGTGCTACTTGAATGAAAGAGGGAACAGTGTATGCATTTGATTATTTTCTCCAATCACTCTGTTGTAAAGCTGCGCTTGTGATACAAATTGACAACTACTTTGAAAAAGTAGCTTATTGCTGTAAAAGCTACAAGGTTTTGAAACGGCAAAGGTACTAGTAGCTACTTGAAGAATTTTGTTACCGGTCCACGCAGTAATTATTTCCTCAATTATTCCAACAGTTTTACTCCTGAAGAAATAAATAGTTATTTTGAAATGTATATATAAAATCATCCACAGTCATATGAGATGAAGACAGTCATATCTGTAAACATTTAAAAGTTGTTTTATTCTAAATGGAGAGGGTCCCCTCATGGGGGCTGCCATGTTTGGATCAAATGACTCACTTAAAGGAAAAGTTCACCCAAAAATGAAAATTCTCTCATTATTTACTCAACCTCATGATATCCCAGGTGTGTATGACTGACTTTCTTCTGCAGAACACATTTGAAGGAAAATAGAAAAATATCTTAGCTCAGTAGGTCCTTAAAATGCAAGTGAATGACAATTTCTCTTTTGAAGCTCCAAAAAAGCACAGACAGTCAGCAAAAATATCATCAATACAACTCCAGCAGTTAAATTAATGACTTCTTAAGTGATACGACCACTCTCAATTTATCTTTTTAGGTCATACCATGGAAGTAAAATGATGGACTTTGTCCGGCGTAGGCGTTGGGCCAGGTATGTCTTACTGTTTATAGCACTTAAAGTATTCTGTTCTCTCCAACTCTGTTTATCTCAGTGTCTATTTTCATACTTTGTTTTTTCACTGTAGAAAGTGTAAACTCACAACAACCGGCCCCTGGCAGGAAGTCCCGCCTATACCTTTGAGTGATGTAACAATCCTACTTTGTGGGCCAAAGAGAACAGTAGAACAGGTGCCACTGTGGGCCATCAGCAACAAGGGAGACATCTTGTGCCGCCTGGGTGTCACCTCCCTGACCCCTGCGGTAAGAGCCAAGTTCCTCCTTTTCTAGACGAATTCTCCTTGGTTTACTTAAGACATTCAGAAAGTCATGAAACATCTTCACATTCTTGGCCAAACTTCACAAGCTTACACTAGACTGTGAACAGTTAGGATACATTCACACACTCAGCAGTTCCCATGCAAATAGTGTATAAATACTGCACACTTTACAAATACTTTGCATTATAACTGTGAGTGCCTACACAGAATTATGTAATCCTGACCAATGTGGCTCACTCACAGGGGTCGTCATGGTTACACGTGGGAACCGACCAGCCTTTTATGTCGATTTCCATAGGTGCTGTCCACCAGGTTTGGGCCATCGCCAAGGATGGTTCTGCATTCTATATGGGCTCTGTGTCAGCCCAGAACCCGGCAGGTGAGAGAATTACATTCCATCGCAAAGCCATTACTCTTAAATTTCTCTCTCGAAAGCATTTTGTAGATTGTCTAGTTATTTGTTGCCTTTGCACCCTGCATCACTCTCATACTCTTATCTAGAATGTTTATCTCTCATGTTACGTCTTTCATGCAAGTCATGCCTGTCATGCTGATGTCGCAGGGTTGTCTGCAGTACTTCTACAGCAGCATTAAAACGTTTTTATCTTTGCTTACAGGAGATTGCTGGTACCACATCCCCTCTCCAACTGGACAGAAGCTCAAACGGGTTTCTGTGGGCAGGACATCTGTTTACACAGTGGATGAAAACGGTACATTTATACACATTAAAGAAATAGTTGGGCCAACTTCCGAATAGTTTACCCAAAAATTCTAATTCTCTGCATATGTACTTGAACTTATGCCGTTCCTGATGTGTGACTATTTCTTCTGTAGAATACAAACGAACATATTTGAAGAATATCTCAGCTCTGTAGGTCCATACAATGCAAGTGAATGGTGTCCAGAATTTTGAAGCTTCAAAAGGCACATTAAAGTAGCATAAAGTTAATCCATATGACTCCAGTGGTTAAATCCACCATTCACTTGGATAGAGGACCTACAGAGCTAAGATATTATTTAAAAATATATTTGTTTGTGTTCTGGAGAAGAAAGAAATTCACACATCTGGGATGATATGAGGGTGAGTAAATGATGAGAGAGTTTTCATTTTTGGGTGAACTATCTCTTTAATGCCTAATTGAAAAGACTTTTAATGATTCATAATCTATTCTATACATTATGCTGTATGTTCTTCCATAGAAACCATCAAACGTAATTATTATTTTTTTTTTCTTGTTTGCTTTTGTGTTCCCTGTATGTGTAGGTAACCTATGGTACAGACATGGTGTAACCCCCCAGTTACCCTCAGGGTTAATCATGGGAGCACATCTCCAATCATGTTCGCAAAGTATCTGTGGGACCTCTGTACCAGGTATAGAACTTTGTAACTTGTTTGCTTATAACTAGCATTCTGTAACTAGTTTATGGGGGAAATAATTTGTATTCACATATGCATCACAATTCTTTCTCAATCAATTCAAGATCAATCTACAAAAATAATACTCAGATTTTCAGATGATTAGATAATAAATCTGTTTATTGAAAAAGCATATGCACAACAAACTTTACAGATATCAAGAAGTACCATGTACCGATGTGCATCAGTGCAAAAACAGCACAGAGGTTGCTTTTGTAGTGACATGTACAGTATACCACCAAAAGGTGCTCTTGCGCTGTGATGTTTGCATCATGACTTCTATAATGAAATGGCATGCCACAGTGCTGTTAATAATTTTCTTGTATATTGACTAGGTTGGGTGTACGGGATGCCTTTTGTCCTGAATTTAAGCTGCAAAATGCTCAAGGGAGATACATGACTCAACAACACAGAATTTTTAATGCAAAACAGAGGCAACAAAAAAAGAATTGACAGAAATCATCACAATTACAGCACACAATGCCTCACAGGCTCGAAAGTGAATTGCTCTTGTGTGCAGTCAGCCACAGAAAGCAAGTTGTGCGAGGATTATCAACAACAAATTGATATGAAAGTCGCAGATCCTCATCTGATACTAGATTGTTATAGCCGCTTATTCCATTTCTATTGGTGGGCCAGAGCAGACATATTATAGTATGGTTGTCATTAGGAATCTTTTCACAGAATTTATAGAATATCTTGAAGATTTGCAACACTGTTTGTGCACTGTTGCTGAAAAAGTGAAATGTATCGATATTTTCCATCCTCAGTTTGTTGTAGCATAACTATGTTTTCTGCTCTGCTAAATGTGAGATATGTGTGTTTTTCCTAAGGTGTGGATCATTGCAGATAATATGCAGGGTAGTCACATTTTGAGCTGTGGAACTGTTTGTCACCGGCTGGGGTGCTGTCTATGGAACCTAAAGGCCACTCTTGGGACTATGGCATTGGGGTGAGTGCTGTTGAAGTCTTCTCGCTGCTAACGGCACTAATAGCAGAGTTGTCATATGGTTGCAGCACACTGTTTGATACAGAAGTGATCATTGTTTGGATGTTTCCCATGAACTTAACATTTTGATCTGAAGGTTTATGCTTGAATGCTGTTTTTGAACTGTGTCAATGCATACATTTCATTGTGAAATTACATTTTTTATTTAAAAATCTAAATGGTTGAGGTTGGGCCGGAATCTGGAAAATGAAGGTAAAGCATCCAACATTTTATGAAGTTGGTTGAGAGAATCTCCAGAGTGAGCAGAGCTTTTATCTAGGCAAAATGTGGCTACATTAAAGAATGTAAAATATAAGATAGTTTTGATTTGTTTAACATTTTTGGATCAATGCATTGTTCCCATACTTCAATATGTGTTAATTCATAGTTTTGACTATTATTCTAAAATGTGAATATTGTAATAATAAAAAATGAGCAAGTGTGTCCACACTTTTGACTGGTAGTGTACATCTGTATCGGAAATTGAGTAAAACAGATGGATAATTAGATGTACTCTGTTTCTCTCAGGGTGGATGGGATCACATAACAGTGAGGGGGAATGCCATGGAGGCACCTCGCATTCAAATGCCATCCATAACGGACAACAGCAACAACCAAACAGCAGCACGCAATCCACTGCAAACTAGTAACCAGCCAGAGATGAATGGAATCCCAGTGGGCTGTTAGCAAAACATTTCTACTGTAGCCATGACTTGTTCTCTTTTCTGTAGAGCGTAGTTACTCACTCCAACTTGAAATGCGTTCAAGCTCCTGTGTGTGCAAATGGCTGTTTTTATTTGCACTTCAGCTGCACTCACATTCTCCAGTAAGCTTAAGTGTTAATTTCTTATTTTGAGTGCTCCTGTGGATAATGAGAAATCTACAATTTCTTGACATTAGGTTTTTACATGGTACTTTTGGATAGAGGATCTTAATTTAATGTTTATTTATTTGTCTGTGGTCATATTAGGTTGTGTCCATTTTCTTTTTTGATTATTTATTGGAATCCAGCGGCATTAAATACAAAAAAAGTCACAATTCACAGTATTAGCTTCTGAAGGTACTCTACAAGCATTTTGTCATAAACATCACAAACAACACAACTTTAAACAAACACCTGATTCTGGAGTTTTCAGCTTGGCTGCAATGTCATTGTACATCAGTAAGAAGGGGGAAAGAAAATAGTGGCAACACTTTACAAAAAGGTTCCAATTGTTTTCATTAGTTAATGCATTAGGTATCATGAACTAACAATGGACAATTTTTTAAAACAGCATTAACTAATTTTGGATAATGTTAATTGATTATAAAAAAAACAACAACAATTGGTCATTGTTAGTTGTTGTTAGTGCATAGTGCATTGACTAATGCTAACATATACGTTTTTACATTTAAAAGTTGTATTAGTTAATGTTGAAATTAACATTAACCAAGTTTAACATGCTGTAAACGTGTTGTACGTTGTTTTCATGTTAACAATTGAAAACTTATTGTAAAGTGTTACCAGAATAATATATATATATGTGAACCCACTTAATATTAGGTGTATATAACTACTATTGTACTTAAGCATTTGATAAAATGATGTACTTATTATGTACATATGTGTTGTTGCATTGTACTTACATTTAAACTAAATGCATTGTATTACATTTGTAGTTACACTGTTAACCTGACCCCTAACCCCTTCCTCAGTCCTTACCCTAAACCCTAACCTTACCCTACTTCTAAACCTAGCTGTATATCAACCTCTGTTGCAACAAAAGTGAATCTTGTGAGAATTTTGCAGAACAACATTTAGTTACACAATAAATACACTGTATTGCATGTAATGTTAGTACATAGAAGTTAAAGACACTTAATATAAAGTGGGACCATATCAGCTGTGAAAATGTCATAAGGAGTGCCCAAGAAAATAAATGTCTGTAATACCACTTTAATTATCTGCTTGTACTACATTGTTGGGTATTTTCTAAACTTACTGAAAGCTGACATAGCACAGTGATACTGTCTAAACAGGAAATAGCTCTTGTTGGTGGCAACAGAAGAAAGAGCACTATTTAATTTGACACTTGACAATGTAAAGACGGTGTTTCTTTTCTCAGGATGTAAAGACATTTCATTTCTAATAAGTGTATATGATGTAATTCCAGTTAAAGCCAGCACAATCTCAGAGAGTAACAGTATTTATACTAAATCTTTCAAAATACATTTTTATCAGAATTAATAGTCAGTTTTATTCCTATTGTATTAAGTTAATGTATGTTGTAAATATGGATGTATAACTTTGGATAATTTATGTTATAATATTGAATGATGGTATTTAAGGTCTTAATGTGAAGCTACAATGAGAGAAATCAATTGTGTCACATCCTTTTAGAGCATTATTTAAGGCTACTGCTGTGCATATAAAGAAGAACTTCTTAAATATATGCAGGCGAGAAAGAGGGAGAGAGAAAATTAGAAAGATCTATAATGATATTATAGATAAAAATGATAAAGTTTCTAAAACTTTGCCCCTTGTGGACTTCCAAAACCCAGCAGATGTGTTTGTGTCTAAAGGGTTTTATCAGTGGAAAAATAAAAAGACATTATAGTTTTCAATTATTAAGTGTAGACAAATACGTTTAGTGATGAGATGCTACATTACGTAACAGCAGTGGCGCTGTTATTTGGGTGCTCTAAACTCCCCTCAGTGTCATGTTGTGCATGGTTTATTTTCTCTCAATAAATATAAAATCTACTCCACAATTTTGCCTTTTATAATTTCTGGATATGAAATAGGCTAACCCTACAAATGGTCCCCTTTTTTCTTCATAAAAGACCAATAGCAACAGAGTTACTTGCTATGAATTTTGATTTGAGGATGTCTAATAACATCCACAATATTTGTGTACAGAATACACTGGGTTATTTGCATTATTAACTATACATTCTGCACATAGTTTTCTTCATCAAAGCATGTTTGTGGACCAGATTTAGCATGTAAACTCATTTTCACAGAATAGGTTTTCCAAATCAACCCTTTTCTTTTGTCTTGAGAGCTGGTACTGTCATCATGCATTCACTTCCATCTGTTTTGCCTCTGGAATGCCCTCTCATTCAGCACTGTATCTTTGAGTTCATTCAATGGCAGCATGTGTTAGCTGTCTTGGCTGAAGCTGTGAATTTGGCTCAGGTAGCTGGAGAGACCCTCCTCCCCCTCCTCCTCCAGATGCTGCTGATAGCACTGCAGGAGCCGGGAGGCGTTCATCTCCACGTGACCCTCCGCATGAGGCAGGCAGGCATTAGACATGCCCAGTATGATGGTGGTTAAGGCCTTGATGTAATTCTTGGCCAGTGTCAGAGTTTCGATCTTGGAAAGTTTCTTGTCTGTTTTAACATGAGGAATGGCCTCTCGTAGGCCCTGAAAAGCATTGTTAAGTTTGTGCATCCTCTGCCTTTCCCTCTCATTACTCTCCAGCCTGCGCACGTTGCGTTCCTTAGCACTGCCGCGTTGTCGTCTACGACGTTTGCCCACCCGTGTACCACCATGCCCCTCACCTCTCAACGTTCTCCATGATCCACCGAGCCTCATGGATGCCTCCGAACCCTCCTGTTCGCTGGAACCTGGCTCTGTTTCCAGGGTGAAGTCTGGGTCGTCCTGCTCTGCCCAAGACTGTCTGCCCCGCTTTGACCCTTTTCCTTTGGACTTCATGCTTGACTAACCCACACACTGGTGTAGGCCCTAGAACAATTATAATATATGTTTGTTGGGAGGAAACAAACATTCATAATGCAAAATAACAAGTCTTTAGTGACATATAAAATGCATTCTAGTATATGAAGGACAAGCATGCTTTATCAATATTTGGTAACTGGGAATGAGTAGATAATCTATTACTATAATCCATTACTACACTATTGTTAAACTGTAAAAACGGCAATTGTTACCTTAAGGGGCTATATTTCTACCTGATCTAACCCTTACAATTAGTTTTGTTGGTGTAACCTAATGTATTGAGGTTGAGTCTGTGATAAAAACAAATAATATATTTTTGACTTGGGAAAAATACAGCAACAGTTAATTTAGATGTTGAAACACATTTTAGGTTAACATTTTTGTCAGTGTCCTTGCTACAACTGTTACAGCATATCATTAATTGCTTAAGTGTTATGTTGAAGCAGAAACTTTGATTGTCAAAATTGGACTAAAAGAAGAGGGTGGCTAATAGTGATCTTTCAATGAACATATCCTGACACAATTCAACTGGATTTACCAAGTAAGCAACGAATTTACTTTGACACTATCTGTCTTGCACCAACAACTAGCTGTCAATTCTGTCTACTTGCGAATAAAAAAAGTTCTGCTTACCTTAAAATAAATTTCCACCCAAATCAAAGTGATGAGTCTTCTCGAAACGAGCCTCACGGTGAGCGATAACGAGTAAGTGAGAAGCTGTTGTCGTCCTGACAGCCGCCGAATGAAATGATAACGGTCACATGCGCGCTCTACCTGTTGCTGCTCTCTATGTCCACGTCGCGCTTCTGTGGCCAATCAAATGAGGGGACACGTTTTGTCTCGAGACGCTCATGAACTGGCGCATGCATCGGAAATAGCGATTTGAAACTTTCTAATGCTCTCTGATAATGGTACCAGTTCTCTGCAATACAGCTGCTGGTGCTATTTTCACTTTAAGTCTATTAGAACGAATGGCTTATAAATTATCTTAAAGGGATAGTTCACCCAAAAACGAAAATTGTCTCATAATTTACTCACCCTCATGCCATCTAAGATGTGTATGACTTATTTCTTCTTCTGAACACACACACACACACACACACACACACACACACACACAAGATTTTTAGAAGAATATCTCAGCTCTGTAGGTCCACACAATGCAAGTGAATGTTGACCAAATCTTTGAAGCTCCAAAAGCCCACAAAGGCAGCATAAAGTAATCCAGAGATTAAATCCATGTCTTCAGAAGAAATATTATAGGTGTGGGTGAGAAACAGAAGTCCCTTTTTTCAATAAATCTCCACTTTCACATTCTTTTGTTTTTGGTGATTCACATTCTTTGTGCATATCGCCACCTACTAGGTAGGAAGGAGAATTTATAGTAAAGAAGGGCTTATATATTCAGTATTGATCTGTTTCTCACCCACACCTATCATATCGCTTCTGAAGACATGGATTTAACCACTGGAGTCTTATGGGTTACTTTTATGCTGCCTTTATGTGCTTTTTGGAGCTTCAAAATGTTGGAACCCATTCATTTGTATTGTGAGAACCAACATAGCTGAGATATTCTTCTAAAAAAGCTTTGTTTATGTACTGCAGAAGAAATAACTCACACACCTGGGACGGCATGAGGGTGAGTAAATGTTGAGAGCATTTTCAATTTTGGCTGAATTATTCCTTTAACAATATTACAGTCATCAAACTCTAGACTTTTCAGTGAATAAACATAAATGAGTCCATATTCCGTTTTTTCTTGCAGAAAGAAAGAAGGTAAGAAAGAAAAACGATGTATTGGTGGGTTTCCTGCAGATGACGCGAGTGATAGGATGTACTGTTTCCATGGCACTTTATCAAGTTAAAACACTGTTGAATATTTGCCTAGGCCTTTGCATTTCAAATTACTCCTGCATGCATACCATTTAAGCATTTAGCAGAGGTTGACTTCAAGACAATGCCTTTTTGCCTCGAGTTGTTATCAAACCGTGTGTGTAGATGTATGCAGAGAACCACCCTTCATAAACTGTGGTATCAGACATACCAAACACAGACATGTTTATTTTGTACATGAGCAGTGAAACTGCTCCTTTTTCAGCATCACAGTAACCAATAATACACTGTCAATCCATTATAAGGATGGAGTCATCAAAATCAGTCCATTTTGATCTTGTGAAGCAATTTTGTTTATCCTGTCATCATTTATTCACAGTCATGTTGTTCCAGTCCAAACCCATAAGACTTTCTTTCTTTCATGGCACACAAAAGGAGATGTTGGGCAGCCTCAGGCCACTTCCACACTAATACGATTTCTGTTTCCTAACATCATTGTTTTTCAAAGTACAGTATGCAGTACTAGAGAGGTTTTTCGAAAGTAATCATTTTTAGTTATGGAAAACACTTTTCAAGTGTGGATTAGATGCATAAATGTATCAAAAATGAGCCAGAAACTACTGTGACATTTAAAAGGGAAACTGAAAACTTTCATACTTCATCAAATTAATTACTGTGGACATAACATTATGCATTACATCTCCTTCTATGTTTCACAGAAGGAAGAATGTCATAGGTTTGGCCATAGGTCAAAGCTTAGAACAAGTGTGGCTGAATGATGACAGAATTGTTATCAGAGATTTTTTGAAAACAAGTACTTTTTGCACACCTGTTTAACTCTCAGGAGCTATCAGCTCAAATGAACCCTCCCCCATCACCGATGTCCTTGGTCACTGTGGAAGTTGGCGACACACTGGTGGCAAGGCTCCCTGCTTTGGTCTAGTGTAGCAAGGGCTGAGTGCTGAGAGCATGGAAACAGTTTCTATCCCAACCCTTCGTTTATTTAGTGTGAAACCTCCGGTATACACCATTTATACAGATAACAATCTGCTTGTAAGAAAAGTGCCACAGGCAGTCAACCTCATGCAACACCATGTTCACCAATAGGCATAAGAACTATGTAAACAAAACAAAAGAGCATACATATCTAAAAAGTCATTCATGCAAACACACACACTTCCAACCCATATCCACATTAGTAGTAGTTTATCAGTATTTAGTAGTACTGATATATTGCACCTTGTATAGCATATATTGCCCTGACTGTAGTTTACAACTGTTCAACATGGTATTCAACATGATGGGTGTTTCGAGATAACTCTTTGATTTGCATACTCTACATGGTGGTTACATCTTTAAAGTCGCTGCTCCCTTAGGTAAATAAGTCACTCATTAGCAACCCCATGCTAAGTGCTACATTCCAGTGACTGGAACTGACAGTGTTAAAAGACAAATGAAAACATTGTCAGACGCCTAATAGTGTGTTTGATGAGAACTTAGGGAGATTAGTCACCATACATACAAACCTTTGAGTAGTGATAAACATATATACGTTTTTATAATTAAAAATCAAAGCCCATAGCTCACAGCTGCTGCATCCAAGGTTGAGCTTAAAAATAGCTGTTTAAACAGCAAGCCATTTCTTGCTGCGCTGTACACCTGCACTCATCACCTGAAAGTTTCTTTAGTCTTTGTAGCAGTGTTTAAAACATGAAAGAACAAAATGGATGATGGTTAGATAATTAAATAGACACGAGCAAGAGTGCTGTTGTACTGAATATCAGCATGGCTGCAATTTGGATGAAGGCACAAAACCGCAGGTAATCTGACACACACTAATATTCAAAATGGCATGATTGTGAGAGTTTAGACACATCATGGCCAGTAATTTTGTCTATTTTTGCTCTGCTAACTTAAATAGTTGAACAGACAAGCAGAGTGATGCTAATAGTGAAAAACTTTGTGCTGTTATACTAAATATCAGCACTGTCAAAAACAGTTGATTAATTAACCGGTTTAAAAATGATCTGGAATGCTTCATTGAAAAGACATTGTGCTAAAAATGCCCCTCAGTTTATCCCCTTACAATTACATAATGAACTGCAAACTACCTTTAGAGCTTATGCACACTTTTGATACACCAGTATGTCTGCAATCTGAGAGACATTTTTCATGCAACATGTATTGATGTCATACTGTTACTTGTGTCATCATCCCTGATCTGACTGGACAAAACATCAACCAGGAACCAGTGGATTCATGAGACTGACTCATGCAGCATCATAAAAGAGGGGAGAGGGGGACAAGTCAGTTTTTCCATGACCCAAAAGCCAGTCAAACGAGAGAGAGAAAAAGTACAACCTGTTATCTCAGTTTTGTTTGACAGATTCTAGAGAAATGCTGCATTAGACGACATATACAAATATATGCCTACAGAAGACATCTACAATAATAGAGACATTAACTGTCTAGAAAAAAAATGCATGCATTTATTGTGCTTTAAGCTCATCCTACATTTCTTTTAGTAAACATATGCAAATAATATGTAAAATAAGATATATACCTAGTTTAAGCAATAATTAAAATAAAATAAATTTAAAAATGGTTGCTTTTTGATACATAACAAGTCCACAAATTTCCATTAAATGTAATTTTATTAAGTAATAAAATGCCATACTGCTGAAATATACATACCATGAAAGAACAAAAAACAGAACACTCCTCAATGGGTGCTGCACGATGATATACACAGACGTTTTTTGTGTCAAAGTTGTGCTACTATATGTTATATGGACTAATCAGCAACTAGGACTTGAACTATTAGTTTCTGAAAAGAGCTATTTGCAGACAATGCAAACAACTGGACTTGTATTCCACATAGATCATTATTAATATTTGCATTCTATTCATGCTGTATTGCCAGAGTGGATCTGGCTCCTCCTGGTGAGTCTGGTTTCCCCCAAGATAATTTTTTCTCCATTAACTAACATCTTATGCAATGTTGTGTTCCTTGCCACACAGTCACCGTTGACTTGCTCTCTGTGGGCCATTAGACAAATATTTAAGGCATTTTTTACAATCACGTCATTCATGTAAATAGCACTATGAGGACTTTAAGACATTATGACAAGACTGCTACATTTTCTGTTACAGCATAATTATCTGCAAAGCTGCTTTTTGAAACTATGTGTGTTGTGAAAAGTGCTATACAAATAAAAATGATTGTTGACAATTGAATTACCAATGACCAAATCTCAACTTGAAAATTATAAAATTCTACTGCTTTTGGGAGAACAAAGAAAATCCTTGCAGTTCTGCATTGATAAATCCTACAGCTTAGAGGGGTTGCCTCAGAACTGACATATGAATATACAAAGTAGATGTATCCACCTGCTTTTTAGAATAGGTTATCTTCTTGTTTAGGTGGATGATAACCAAACAGGAAACACTTCAAATTAATCTTCAGAAGCACTTTTTGAAACTTGTGCATCACTCAGTAGTGGTAAATATTTGGATAGCAACAGAAGACCTTCTATTATTACATGACGTTTCACAGGAAACCTTTAAACCACTACGTACACACTTCATATACACACTGTTGGAAACCAAACAAGCTTTACACAATTTTACACAAAATGTGGTTTATGTGCTTATTTAAACTTTGCTCAGTTAGATAACCTAATGATCAGAGTTTTCACAACTTGTTTCTTCCTTTTCAAGATTGAGGAAGACTTTAATGAAGGGAGTGATGTGAGCCATAGAGGATATTTTGTCCTCTAGGTGGAGCATCATGCAATGCTGTCCTGTGTAGAGGAGCACCAACAGCAAAGACCTATAGTCTATCATGAGGACAAACAAAAATATAGTAGGCTACCACTTGTAAACGCTGTGATACTGCCAATCAATGCCTCATAAGTTACATAAAGACATAAGGCACAGTGCAGAACCTGAAAACAACTTTGATCTTAGCTTGACTTGAACCTGTGAAAGCACATTTAGTCCCACCTTAAACTGTATACACTTTTTAAAAAAAAAATATAGATAAGGTAAGCATTAAAAACAAGGGAAACATTTTTTTGTACAGATGGCCAAACATCCATGCAATCATCTGAAAATGTATGAATTATTTTCTCCTGCCCTCTTACTGCAGTGCTTGAATAAATATTGGTGCCAAGCATCAGCGAATGCGCAATAGGAAACATTTTCACTGCCGCTGTCACTAGGCAACCTTGAAATGGATGACTCAGAAGAGAGCTGACTCAATAGGTAATGTGACGAAGTCGGTGAAGAAACACACACACGCCATCTGTATGCATAGAGGAAATCTCTCTGTTAAAGTAGAGACCTAATCCTTTGTTCCTTCACCCACTGGATCAACACCTCTGTGCTCAACAGGTGTGGGTGGCATCCTCTCAGAGCCTCCACCCATCTGTCCCACCCTGTAAATAAATACAAACATACAAATAAGCACCAACTTGCAAACACCGCAATGCTGAAACAAGTGCTTGACAAATAAAGGCCCTGCATAAAAGCATTTAAAAACTCATCAGCACCTTTTTTTATCTTTTCCAACTCACTTACAATGTGATCTGCAATATAAAACAGACCAAATGCAGGTTTCACTAGTTGACATTTATTCTGAATTGCATGCTCACTGTAAAAGTAGTTTTGTAACCTAAAAAAATGTGCTTCATGTGGCATCATCTCAATTAAGTGTTTGTTTTTTCCTGACTACGGTCATTTTTATGGGTTATATCAATTGCTGTAATAAACATTGAAATTTATCCTCAAAATAACAGTTGCAGGTCACAACTTTTGTCAGTGCAGCAGAAATTGTATAAAAGGCCTTCATTTGTGACTTTAATGGAATAGTTCACCCAAAAATATAATTACTCTAATCATTTACTCACCCTCATGCCATCCCAGATGTGAATTACTTTCTTCTTCTGAACACAAATAAAGATTTTTTGAAAAATATCTCAGCTCTGTTGGTCCAGTCAATGCAAGTGAATTGGTGCCACAACTTTGAGTCTCCAAAAAGCACATAAAGGCAGCATGGAAGTAATTAAAATGACTCCAGTGGTTAAATCCTTCAGAAGTAGGATTTAATCTCTTCAGAAGCGATATAATAGTTATTATAATAGATATAATATCATTTCCATATTTGACCAGCCCGACCAGAAGGTGGCAATATGCACAAATACTGCAAATCGGCAAAAAACAAAAGAAGAATGTGAGGATTAATAGTAAAAAATCACATAAATATTTATCTGTTTCAGGGGCATGTCCACAATTTTTAACACAGGTTGGCAAGAGTAGAATAAGGAGTGGCAACCGGTCATGTTATCTGACCGTATGAATTCTGTGCTCCACTTTACGTCTGAGTGTGTGTGTGTGTGGGGGGGGCACAACGATCCATGGGACCATGCACGATACAGACAGTTTAAGCCATTGCGCACCATCTCCAGCGAACGGGGTCCGAGTTGGGGTGGCTGTCACCCCGTGAGAACCTTCTGGCCCCGCCCCTCATCTGTTTCTCACCCACACATATTATATCACTTTTGAAGACATAGTTTTAACCACTGGAGTCGTGTGGATTACTTTTATGCTATCTTTATTTGCTTTTTGAACCTTCAAAGTTTCAGTCACGATTGACTTGCATAGTACTGACCTACAGAACAGAGATATTCTCCTAAAAATCTTCTTTTGTGTTCAGTAGAAGACATACACATCTGGAAATACATGAGGGTGAATAAATCAAGAAAGAATCGTCCTTTTTGGCGAACTATTCCCTTAAATGTACAAGTTTTATATATAAATTAATTATTTTACCAAATAAATGATTTAATACAGTTAAAGTCATTTTAATTTGCATGTAAATTAATGAATTATTACAAGCTAATGTTACACGTATTTTTAATTAGTCCTATATTAAATTGCATTGAGGGAGCTCTACTGAACCTTTCCAGTGTCAGTGTCAGGAAGTTGCTTGAATCATTTCTAAACAGACAGCAGACAATATACTAAAACAATTCGGAGTGTGTGAGAGAGAACAAATAAGGCAAAAAGAGATGGATACAGAAAGAGTAAAGTGCTGTCTTCATGCGTGTCCCTCGAGCAGTCGAGCTCCGTAGATTCATGGATGGAAGAACATTTCAGTCATCATCAGGATGCGGATGATTAGGCGAATGAACAAGGCCAGTGCGAAGCGCCCTCTGTTGGACACTATTGAGAGTACAACCTCCGTTTGAAATTTTTGACACCTAGTGGTCATTAATGAGCTTTACACCTGAAACAGAATACTAATAGTGTTTGTTCAAACCGAAACACTTTGCAAACCTTCGCAGATGAAGCTGCTGGTTTAGCAAGGTTTAATCTATTGCTGTTTTATCTAGTTTAAAACACCAGCATCCAAAAAAACAACATCTGACAGTGGTGGTGACCAGTTTGGCTTGTTGTTGTTGTTGTTTTCAGTAAATAAGTTCCATCTCTGAGGAGACTGGATGTTCAGTGTGCTCCTCTGGCAACAAAATCACTGATGCTGGAGCTTTCCTCAACACACTCATTCAGCATCAGGATATTGTTCCCAGCTGGCAACAGATATACACATTATATACACACAGTCCCTCTATCAGGCCTGCATGGGGAGGAGCAAGCACGCAGCTGAACACATATGGTACTTCAATCAAACTCAGGACAAGAGGGGACAGGCAGCTTTGGTTTCTTCATCATGAATTCCATAGACTTGTCACAGGTTTGCTCCAAGCATCTGAAATTAAAGACCCCACAGTCCCCTCCCATTAAAAGTACTAAGACAGGGCCGCTATGAAACAGAATATAAGAGATTGCTACTTATGTCATGCCCAGGCCGCTGTTACTTTTTAATAGCCTAGATACAGGTGAAACTCGAAAAATTTGAATATCGTGCAAAAGTTCATTAATTTCAGTAATTCAACTTAAAAGGTGAAACTAATATATTATATAGACTCATTACAAGCAAAGTAAGATATTTCAAGCCTTTATTTGATATAAATTTGATGATTATGGCTTACAGCTTATGAAAACCCCAAATTCAGAATCTCAGAAAATTAGAATATTGTGAAAAGGTTCAGTATTGTAGGCTCAAAGTGTCACACTCTAATCAGCTAATTAATCCAAACACCTGCAAAGGGTTCCTGAGCCTTTAAATGGTCTCTCAGTCTGGTTCAGTTGAATTCACAATCATGGGGAAGACTGCTGACCTGACAGTTGTGCAGAAAACCATCACTGACACCCTCCACAAGGAGGGAAAGCCTCAAAAGGTAATTGCAAAAGAAGTTGGATGTTCTCAAAGTGCTGTATCAAAGCACATTAATAGAAAGTTAAGTGGAAGGGAAAAGTGTGGAAGAAAAAGGTGCACAAGCAGCAGGGATGACCGTAGCCTGGAGAGGATTGTCAGGAAAAGGCCATTCAAATGTGTGGGGAGCTTCACAAGGAGTGGACTGAGGCTGGAGTTACTGCATCAAGAGCCACCACACACAGATGGGTCCTGGACATGGGCTTCAAATGTCAAACGTCTTACCTGGGCTAAAGAAAAAAAGAACTGGTCTGTTGCTCAGTGGTCCAAAGTCCTCTTTTCTGATGAGAGCAAATTTTGCATCTCATTTGGAAACCAAGGTCCCAGAGTCTGGAGGAAGAATGGAGAGGCACACAATCCAAGATGCTTGAAGTCCAGTGTGAAGTTTCCACAGTCTGTGTTGGTTTGGGGAGCCATGTCATCGGCTGGTGTTGGTCCACTGTGCTTTATTAAGTCCAGAGTCAACGCAGCCGTCTACCGGGACATTTTAGAGCACTTCATGCTTCCTTCAGCAGACAAGCTTTATGGAGATGCTGACTTCATTTTCCAGCAGGACTTGGCACCTGCCCACACTGCCAAAAGTACCAAAACCTGGTTCAATGACCATGGTATTACTGTGCTTGATTGGCCAGCAAACTCGCCTGACCTGAACCACATAGAGAATCTATGGGGCATTGCCAAGAGAAAGATGAGAGACATGAGACCAAACAATGCAGAAGAGCTGAAGGCCGCTATTGAAGCATCTTGGTCTTCCATAACATCTCAGCAGTGCCACAGGCTGATAGCATCCATGCCACACCGCATTGAGGCAGTAATTAATGCAAAAGGGGCCCAAACCAAGTACTGAGTACATATGCATGATTATACTTTTCAGAGGGCCGACATTTCTGTATATAAAATCCTTTTTTTTTATTGATTTCATGTAATATTCTAATTTTCTGAGATTCTGAATTTGGGGTTTTCATAAGCTGTAAGCCATAATCATCAAATTTATATCAAATAAAGGCTTGAAATATCTTACTTTGCTTGTAATGAGTCTATATAATATATTAGTTTCACCTTTTAAGTTGAATTACTGAAATTAATGAACTTTTGCACGATATTCTAATTTTTCGAGTTTCACCTGTATGCTTCTAAAGAGAACAACCAAAATTACCATAAATACCACTACAACTCCTTCTGACATAACGGAAATGTTTGATTGAAAAATGATTTGGTTTTATAAATGTTTCTCAGAAACTTTCAGTTAAGAACACAAATCAAAGACTAATATTCTCAGCTGTATCCCCTGAGCTCATGTTTCATTTGTGGATTTACAGCTGTTTTACTAGTGTACTACACTGCATTCCTTTGTGTACTCTGCGCCAGCTTTCTGATCATTTTATTACAGTGTAGGGCGATATGTTCAACCCTAAAAGATGGTTTTGCACCTATGGCAACAGACCTTGTAGGGGGTCAAAGCACTGACAGAAAATCAGCCTGCCACCTAAAAGGGAGTAGGCTCACTATTTTAAGTGGGTTTGCGCTGATGTCCCACCAAATGAGTGGTAACACTTCACAAAAAAGTGGAGCAGAACTTCAACCTATCCTTTTACACTCGACAAGCAGAATCATCATATCCCTCAAACAGATGACAAGTGACACCAAACAATCCATGAGAGCTGTGTAATTGGATGCCTTTGAGCTTATTCTGAGCATGCAAATCAGAGCCAGTGGCGCTTGAGAGCCGAATGCCCCACTACAACAGTCTGCTGCCCCTCTGCATTCTGGGTAAAGGACAAAAATGAAACGTCAGCCTTGGCCGTCGCAACCTTTTTTGGATAAGCTGGGAAGTGCCTCGTACAGCAGCTTTGCTGGACAGACAGTCTGAACAGTGAGAGTGATTTAAGATGTATTTGTAAACACAAGTGTTTTTACATCTTAAGCTTAAATTCAAATGATGACTTTTCATTATCAAGGAAAATTAAAAAGCACCTTCATAATTTTTCTTTTACTGAATATTTGATAGAACTTCAACAACAGTATGTAAACATGAATTTCCCTGTTATATTATAGATATTAATACATTTAAAGAAATAAAAATTAAGATTAGTATTTTATATATATATATATATTATTTTTATATTTATATAAAGTTGAGATTTTATTATTTGTTTATAATTCTATAATTATACTTAATGTATTTAATAGATTCATTTATTCAGATATACATTATACATAATCTAAAATGTATATTACATTTAATATAACATTTAAATATAAATACATTCATGTAGATAATATTAACAATCAGTTTCTATTAATATTTATGTAAAAACAATAAACATCAAATGTATTTATGAGAATCTAATACCACACAAAGTTTCAGTGACTAGTCTGCATGTATTTTTCTGTCCCTGGCCACAAAAGCTAATAGAGGTGAGGGTGGGCTGATTTGGCTCTGGGTGTGAATTACTGAACAGACTAAATTAGAGTGGCAGGAAGTTGGCTGTAGTTGGAACAGAGAGGCCACTTGAGGCTAATGCCACTGTAACTATTTCCAATGACTGATTATGAAGGCATCAGGATTTTAACTGACATTATGTTATTAGAGCCCAAAGACCAAACTTTATGTGTGCGTTGTAAAAAAAAAAGAAAAGAAAGAAATGAAAGACTGCAGACGGTTACATACAGTACAAATTTCATCATGATGAGGCCAAAAATCGTGCATCATGGGATGGCATTTTGGTGCTTGTACATTTTACAGTTCATAATCATATTTACCTTTTTCCTGAACACAGAAGTGTTCTAAAATATGTAACGGGAGCCTGTTTTAGTTCTCCAGTCCATAGTGTCTGCACTAGGTGAGTTAAGTAGATCATTAACTACATCTAGTTGTAATGAATGCCAACAACTGCACAAGTTGAGCCTAAAATAATTTTTACTCCAACTAACACTTGTTGTCCATCTGCAGCACTCATTTCAGTAGTTTTTATATTGCTTGTTCTTTTGGAGACCAGAACCAGAAAACAGTCCAAAAACAGACAGCAATCCGAATCGTCATGGCACTGCCCAGTGGTTGCTCAAGAAACCTGTGGATTTCTATTATGACATGATGTTACTGTAATATAATACCACCTTACTTGAATGACATAAATATGCTTTGTAATATATACTGTATGGTAAAACAGAAGGCCATGTGATGACTTCAAGTCAACCAAAATCTGCCTTTTTGTATGCGACTAAACATGTATAGACACCGGACAGTGCTACCCAATTTATTCAAACTATTTAGTTAAAAAACATTTTAAATGCTGTATTTTTACAGTATTTACATCAAAATGACATGTGCAGTCTTCTCCTTACTGTATGTGGGAAAGTAACCTGCAGTTGACCAGTTGATAAGTAGCATTTCTTAATTATTTTCTGCTACAATTACTTTGTAGTAAATTTACAGTGTACTTTATTATCCAAAGTGATGCAGAGTACTGGAACATTCGGAAGCAACATGACAACTTCCTGTGTGATCATTTTGGCATTGTACAGTATCTGCAGGTACAGTACAGGCTATCCTGAGGTTTAGTATTTTACTGTGGGGCACAAATTGCTGATGACATTAGAGTTCCATCACTCATGTGAGTTTTCTTTTAATTAGCAACCAAGTAAAGAAACATATCTGTTTTTAAAGGTAACACAAAAAAGTGTTACACTCTGTGTTCTCTCAAATGTTGACTCATGCTCTTTGAGCTTCTTCATCTAATCCTGTGTGGAAGCTTTATATGGGCAAGGATGTTTGCTAGATTTTGCAATATGCTGTGTCACTATAATTTAAAAATAAAAAAGCTCTGTCAGTCTCGGCAGTCTGCCTGCATATGCGCTGCAGTCATGGATCTGGTTTCTGGGTCTTGCATTTGAGAGGACACACTGTTCAGTGCAAATCATTTTCTGGGATATTCCTCAAAGCAGTTTATTCAGTAAGACTAATACACAATGTGAATAAGTTGAAACTCTTTTATGGTGCATGAACATGTAGCGTGCACAAGACATTTGAAAAGTTGAGGGTAAATATTGAATAGACTAGGCTACCACCTGCTAAATAAAACTTTTCTAGTTTTCAGTTGTTTTTGAAATGCAGCCAGAAACCGTTAAAATAATCATTGCTTTATTTTGTTGTGTTTTCTGATTTTTTTTTGGTGTTTTTTATGCATATGAAAAGAAGATGATCTTTTTGAGCAGTCAAATTTCACTTGTTATCTTAAGAGATTTTGTTTGTATTAAATAAGATGTATGAATGTCTAATTAATAAAAAGTAAATATTTTCCAGATTAAAATAATTTATTTTGGCTTTAATACAATGACATTTTAACACTCCTGTGGTATTGAAAAAGGGCACCTACCTTTGGTATTCATGGTCATTTATGTGTAACCCCCTTTTTATATGATGATACTGATACCATTTCTTCTTCCCTGAAGTAAGAACAATACAATTATGCATTTCTTTTGGGATTGTATGCTATTTTGATCTTATTTACATGCAAAGAACCTACACTTCTATAAGTTAAAACAAAAGAAATATGAGAATGTGACATAAATTGGAGGCAGAAAGCTGCCATCTGGTGAACATGATATAAATAACATGACTTGAAAACCATGTCATGGCAGTAACAGCCAGTAGATGACTGTAGCCACCTACCGTGTACTCTGATGGCTTGTTGTAAACAAATTTTATATTTTATCACAAGATATACATTTGAATATATATTTAGACATTATTAAACTATTTTATTTAAGTTTAGCATTTTAAAATTGATTTGAAGTGTCTGTTTTTGCAGTTAATGTCATTATACTTGCAATCAGACCTGAACATGCTATTACAAAGAGAAGACACAGAATAAGCAGAATGTGTGTGCGTGTGTGTGTGTGATTGCTGACATCAGCTGGAAAAACAGCAGATGACTTGTAATGCCAAAATGACCAAAAGATGTCTGCAGAGCTCCACTTATTGATGCTCTCTCTCTCTCTCTCTATCTCTCTCTATGTGTGTGTGTGTGTGTGTGTGTGTGTGTGTGTGTGTGTGTTATTGTCTCACCACTTCATTTCTGTGTGTGTGTGTTTAGCATTGTGAAAGTTTTATTTTGACAAATGTAAAAAATAAAGCTCTGTGTTATAGTCTCAGCAGTTAATGATGTGTGTAAGTGCATTTATGTGAGTCAGTGTGTATGTTTTGCACTGAGGATGTTTTAGAGTCTCACCCTGTAAATTCTGTCTAGTGTTTTTCCTACATTGTGGCTGATCTATTAATTAGGGGAGATTGTGTCATTCCCTTTAGAAAAAGTGTATTTGGTCATACTTCTTTTTCTGTTCGAGCTGCTACTGAATGGAACCGCATTCCTTTAACAATCAGAAATCTAAAAACCTATTGTACGTTTAAGAACCATTTAAAGAAATGGTTACTTGAATTTCAGCGCTGTCAACATTAACACATTTCTCTAGTCTTCTTGCCTTGTGTATGTATATGTTATGTCTTTGTCAGATGTTTGTTTGATTGTTGGTTTGCTGCAATTCGACTGTATTTTTTATTTTATTTTATTTATTTTTTTAACATAATAGGATCTTTTACTAAATGCATTGTACAACTTATTTTTTTTTATATATATATATGTAATTTTAGTCTTTTTTAGGGTGACTTTTAACATCTGTCCTGGGACTGCAGACGAAAAATAGCCTTCTGGCTAATTCTGGCATATTGGCAGCAATGTTAATTAATATGCACTGTCCCTGTAATAATAAATAAAATAAAAATAAATAAATAAAAAAATTATATTTAACATATAAAAAATTGCTCTGCTTTGGTCTTTCCCATTCATTTTCAATGGTCAGTCAATTTTGACCGCGAATACCAAAATTGTCGCCTTTTTTACGGCCAATTAGACTTATCGAATATAGCCCATTTTTATTTTGATTGTATGTTCAGATGACAAATGGAGGAAAAGTCTTTTTTATAGTATTTTATGGTATGGTATGGTGTCATTGTCATTGTCATTGTCTCAAACTGACCTAAGTAAATAATTCATAGACCTGGAATAATATATATTATTCAGCTCATCATAAAAAATAAAAAATAAAAGTTTTTTTTTGTTTGGTTTCTTTTAGATACATTTTGTATAATCTAATCTGTATCATTCTGCTATATATTTTTAGTGTTTTATGATGTGACATAAAAACAGATTAACGTAAATTCCAAATAATATTCAAATTTGTTTAAGACAAACATCAAAGGCAGGTCTCACTGAGAATGAGGTCAGTTGAGAACATGCTGTGCAGACTGACAGCCCAATACTTTGACTCTAATGTGTTGAGTCACACATCTGCAACCTTTGCCCTATAATCTCTGACCCCAACAAATCTGCTTTCGGAAGTCTCTTCTCTGACTTCACAACAGTCTGTGCAAAGAAAAAATATCACCTGCTATGAGCCTGGCAGACATCTAATTTACTAAAGCATTGAAACTGCCAGATGAGATCTGTACCAGTCGGACAGCATACTGCATACTTGATCTCAAAATAGAGAAAGGGAAAAACTCGCAATGAAATGCTGTAAAAATGTGATGCCATCTTTGTATCCAGTGTCATGGCTGTGTATTGCCATTCAACTAAGTGCAAAGTCCATCCAACAGATCCTGTCATACTCATAAAACTACACCCAGGCCAGTAGCGGATGGTACAACCAGAGGGACAGTCACTAAATTGTAATATGACTGGAGTGCTGGTTTCCTGCTCCTATTGCGAGGCTGACTGCATTTCAGTCCAAAATTCATTGAGTGAAAGATTCTACCAGGGTCTGATTTGAAAGACTGAGCACAGAAATAAACAAATACGCATGTCAATGCAAAGTGTGTCACATGTAAGATCTGAGATTAAGATCATAGACTCTGAGCACATTGTATGATTGCGCAGCCTTCATTTCTTAAAATGATGACTACAATACATAACTGTCAACATATTCTGCCAGGAATAGGTGGTGCGATTTCTCATCTATTCCTATAGTGCCACGTGGAAGCAATCTGTTTGATGTGCTTAACATAACTGGACTATTATTGTTCATATTTGCTGTGATTGATACTTAAGGTAGCTGTCTTGCTGCCGAGCTAGTCAATGACTTCACAGGCAGTGTTTTGTGAATGAAGCAACATAATCACACAGGAAAACAACATGCTGCTTCCGAATGTTCATGTATCCTGAAATTGATCCCATTCTGCCAATTCCTTACAAGCACCATCCTTATTAGACATTTTTGCATGTATTCAAATGTGTTTACTTTTACCTGTGTACTGATAGCTTGCAGAGTTGGCGCTAGATTTTTTTCTCTATCTGTCACTAGCGGTCTGAGTTGTAAAATTTCTGTTATGGTTTATTTTTATCCATCATACTTGTTTTCATTTCATAAGTACTAGGGTTGCATTCAGTACTGCTGCTCCCTGTACACACATTGCGCAGTCTGCATAGGGCACCAACTCCCAAGGGGCACCATCTTATCTTCAGGGGGCACCAGAAACTCCAACAGCTGCCCTTCCTTGCATATTATACTTTGTTCAAGGACACGATAAGAGTCGCAGAACGTAGATGATCACCTCACAGAGTGTACCACGTCAGATTATCACCTCGCGTTCCTTGCATACATGCACAAATGCACGTAACTTGAATAGGCCACTCCACTAAATTATCTGGGAATTCTGCTATAAACTTAATATTTTAGCTAAGATTAAATGCAGTTATAATTGGCAGAAACGATACGCCATGTTTTTGTTCTTTCATTTGTTCTTATACTTTTTATCGCTGTATTATCCTGCAGTAACACACTGATGTAATAATTTACATATGCTGTCATGAAATTAGAGTCCCTCTCCTCTTGAAATCTGAATGCAGCTGGTCAAAAGAGACGCATATTACTAGGTGTAAATGCTGATAGTGCCTGTAAACTTTTTATAGGATAGGCCAAAATGTATCTATAAACAGGGCATGCACACACACAGCAGGAGAGTGATAGAGTGAAGTCAAACTAATGCACTAGGTTAAAATGGGTTTCTTGTTTCTTTCTCAGACAGACAGCATGTGGAATTATCCATCAATGTTTCAAAAAATCTGTTAATGCAACCCCTGATAGCACGTTGTGCGAGCAATCTCCAAGACAGGAGTTCTGATCCCATGGAATACTGGAAGAAATTACTACACAAAAACAATGCAGAGCGTGATTTAGAGGTTGCATTTTCACACTAAAATGACATTTTTACTACACTAATGGTTAGGTTTAGGGTTGGGTTTTTTGGGGTTGGGGCATTCCTGTTGACTGTATTGCTTTATTACAACTAAAACTCCCTTTTGGCACCACCCAGTGGAGAATTCACCAAGAAACTGGTCAACAACATTTCCAGTTTTAACCACTGAGGAAAGTGGTTTGAATTTCATTAAGGGAAGACTGATTTCAGCTGCAGAACTTTTGACCTCTTGTTGCCAAATTCAGTGTGATCAGTCTAGTATGAAAGTTCCTTCTGAGGAAACTGTTTGCCTGTTATGTATTGCCACTATGCATTTTAAAAAGTAATTATCAGCTGATATTGAGAAGCTTGTTTTTGCTTTGCTGGTAGCTCTGAAACAGAGAAGTATCCTCAAATGACTGTCTCATTTTACAGTCAAAACACTGCACACTAAATCTAGGACATCAGAAAATCCATCTGTTCCAAATATTGCCTTTGGCAATCATAATCCTTATCAATCTGAGTATTGTTTCAAATCATTTAGTGAATCATTGAAAACTAAATCTTTTAACATGTCCCCACTCTTAATATTCCCACCCTCGATCACGCTAGAAGAGACAGCTGCTACCAGATCTAATCCCCATATGCTTACACAACCACATGAACGGACCTCTTTTTGGATGTCAACAATGCAATGAGTGAGAGCTGGAGAGAGAAAACAAGAACAAGCTTCCGGGGAAGCTTTTCTAATTGTCAGCGGCACAAAACCAAATCAAAACACCTGCTCATGGCTCTTGTTGAAGATAAATTACATGAGATCCAAAGTGGAAAGTGTCATACTCTGTGGAATGACACATGAGCAGCATTACACAACTAGTCCAGGCCTTGGTGAGCTCATTGTGGAGGACCAATCCTAATTCTGGCATCTTGCCACTATTCCAGGCTCTCAAGGGGCATATCAATGCTCAGCACAAGGGGAATTCGCAGCCTGGCAAAACAGGCTGCTCAATTAGCGCCTTCATGTACTTCACAGACATAGAGACAGAGCGGTAGCCAGTGCAATGGCTACATCGGTCACGTGCAGGGCAGAGTAGAGAGGAGGGAATCGTCTGTTAAGAAGGGCAGGTGTTGCGGAAGGCTTCGTAAATCAGCCTGTAAGGAAAAATGCCCAAATGAGCTTTAATGTGTTTGTTTGTATTGTGTGTACCATTAGATTTATGGCTAATGATGTGATCTGGCTAGAGGTCACTTCAGGGTGCCCATGCGTACACACACAACATTTCACCCTACACACACACACACACACAGTGTTGAGAGATTGATGTGAGGGAAGGGGAGGGGCGGGAACTGAAACTGAGGCTCCCGTCTTGACTAAATCTGAGAGTCCCATCGGCATACCTCCGTCACAGCTGGTCAGCTGGAAATAGCAGGAGATGCAACTAAACCCGAGAGACAGGGAGCAGTGCAATCTCTGGCCTCACTTACGAAAGACATGATCAGCTTTAATTAGGGACAGCATTTGAAATGTATTCACATCATGAGTACATTGTACATGTCTAATGTACCGATGACAATGCCGTTGTCAAATCAAGAGCAATTGATGATACATCAAGTGAGTTGTAAATCCATCAAGAGGGGCTTAGCAGTTGGACTGTAAGAAGTCACAGTCTATGTTATTGAGAACCTTGACACAGAAAATTATGGTCTCAAAATAAAACAGGAGGCGTTCCAGACTTGCAATGATTTAAGTACAGTAATTGCAACACATTTGTCACTTATCCGCTTATTACTCTAATCATTTGTAACTACCTTCTGTCACATTTAAAAAGTATTTATGAAAATAACAACAGAACTGAACATGTCCATGGACATTTTAAATCAAGATTTTAGTATGAATTGTACAGTATATGAATGTAAAATTGCATAATTTGCATTAGTAAAAGTATATATATCTTCTGTCCTGTTACTGGTCACCATTCACCATTCTAATCACCTTTTTGCTTTTACAAGTTCATTTTTAATGTTATGTAGTTTGATAAATATTCCATGTTGTCTTTCAATTAACATTAGGCCAACAATGTTGCAAAAAAAAATAAATAAATAAATAAATCATTCAAATTAAATTAAATAAAAACATAACATAACATAATAAAATACAATATCATATAATATCATATTGTAAAATAGTTTTTGATGGGGTTAGGGTTAAGGATATCACATCACAGAACATGTCAACTTTCCAAAAGAATTTCATGTCAACTACCCATAAAACACATTTGTCCATAATCTCAACATGTTCAGATGTGTTCGTCAAGCTCAAGATGTGCTGTAATTTCAAAAGCACAGTCATAAAATGTCAATAACCAAACACCACTCACCAACAATGAATACCGAAAAACTCGCATGACTTAATTTCTTCCATGGAATGCAAAAAGGGCAAATAGGCATAATTTTTGTCTCAGTCCCTATTCAAATTTGTTGCATTTTCTTTTTCAATACAATGAAGGTGAATGATGTGTATCATTCTGCCTAACATCTACCTTTGTGTTCCAGTAATACAGAGAGTAAATGATGACAGAATTTTTACAACTATCCCTTTAAACAAGAAAGCAAGATATTAGATATTAATAAATATCATGGCTGCATATCATGATATTTTAAAATACATACTGCAAATAGTTTTTTTTCTACAGAACAAGTAAAAATGCTATTATTCCAAATGATGCATTATATTGTAAATACAATCAATCTTAACTCACCATCACAGACAGTCATGCGGGAAAAAAAATCTGCTTTTCAAATCTCTTTTTAAAAAATGTCTAATATAATATGACTTTAGCAGCTCTTCACTGCACCTGGTACAACATATAAACAATGACAAAGAAAACTACCCCCTTCAAATCCCTGTCACTCAGGAAACATGGCCTTCCTGCAAACAAGAGTTAGTGTATGGAGAGGGACAAGGCCACAGGGGCAGATAGTGAGCTAGAAGGATGTTTTTGTCATTGCTTTGGTCCCTAGTTGGCTGCAGACATCCATCCTCAGGAAAAGAGTATGTTGAGGAAGTTACGTTTACGTCACAGTAAACCTGCTGTACATCAGCACTTGCACAAAGACAAAGCTATCAGTATAGAGTCACATAAACACCAAAAAACAGGTGGACTTCATCTTATTGTGTTTCAAAACAGTGATCGAGCCTACTGCCTTTGATCTGTGTGGAAAATAAAAACTTTCCCGTCAAAATTCTCCAAAGAATCCTTTTTTTTTTTTTACAACAGTAGCCTTCAAATCATTTTATGTAGGCTAAGATCCAATGATGACAGCCAAGCAATAACAGGATGTTTACAAAGATATTTCTTCTAACTGAGTGAACGCAGGATAAAGATACAAGGAGATGGTGGACAGGCCCACACTGAAAATAAATTTATCTAAAAAAAATGTGCTTCATGTGGTAACATCTAAATTAACTGGTTTGAAAATACAAAAATATTATTTAAGGGGGGGCCTTGTTAGCTCAACGAGTAAAGACGCCGACCACCACACCTGGAGTTGCGAGTTTGAATCCACGTTGTGCTGAGTGACTCCAGCCAGTTCTTCTTAGCAACCAAATAGGCCTGGTTGCTAGGGAGAGTAGAGTCACATGGGGTAACCTCGTCGTGATCACTATAATGTGGTTCGCTCTTGGTGGGGCACGTGGTAAGTTGTATGTGGATGCTGCGGAGAATAGTGTGAAGCCTCCACATGCACTTTGTCTCCACGGTAACACGCTCAACATGCCACATGATAAGATTCACGGATTGACAGTCTCAGACACGGAGGCAAGGACCTAGAGCACATTAGGAATTGGGCATTCCAAATAATAAATAATATATATATATATATATATATATACACATATATAATCTTATTTAACATCACATGATCAATTTTGCTGTAAAGATGAATACTTTGCTGTAGAAAAAGTTAATTCAGCAAATTACAAGAAAGAAACAAAGATCAAATCAGTGCAAATTCTGGCAAAATATTCTCGTGAGCACCAAAATTTTGAATGGTGACTGAGACTAACATCCTGCCTAACATTTCCATTTGTGTTCTATGGAAAGAAAGAAAGTCGTACAGGTTTGGAACACAAGAGGGTGAGTAAATGATGGCAGAATTAACATTTTTGAATGAACTATCCCTTTAACATCTGATTGAACTAAATTTAACCTGCCGTTACTTAGCGACACAAAGGTTAATTCAAATGAATACCTTTTTTTGTTTGTTTGTTTGTTTATAGGTTGTAAGGTGCAGATTCACTCTCAAAAAAAGCTTACAATTGCTTCTCCTAATGTGCTCTGGACAGGTGGTGTAAAGGACACCTTCGACTGACATACAAATACTGGTGGTTTTTGACATGATGATGTTCTGAATGCAGGCATTGCTGTTATAATAAGTAAGGCTACTGTAACAAGTAGAAGCCTTAAGTTCCTTCAGATCCTCTGGAAAATGGCTATCACAGACCTCTTGGCTGCTTCTGATATTTATACTGCCATTAATGCATGTAAAGGTAAAGTATGAATAATGCTTTAATGGCCGCTTGTTGATCAGTTGCTCATTTCAGTTCATGTTGTATAAATTGAACACCGAAATAGTTGCTTATTGCAAATTTGTTCCTGCGCTGGGAAGAGGGTAGCAATGCGTGTTGCCAGAAAATGTTACTAAACGCTTAAGACAATAGCTAAGCTAAGGGAAACAGGAAATCAGGCAGTTTAACATACACAGAATTCCCACGAGTTGCCCTGTTACTGTGCTGATTCTGTACTATTTTGCCTTATTTGATCTTGTTTTGTTCAGCATTGATACTTGTTTGATTTTCTTTTGCTGCAGCAAAGGATTCTTTCAGTCCAAATAAATTTTTTGCAGCAATGGGCTTGTCAAAGAAGTCCTCCTGAGATTGAGAATGTCTTTAAAATGCTGGACCAAGACAAGACTGGGTTCATTGAGCAGGATGAGTTACAGTTCAGTAAATTGTAATTGTATTTATTTTCTATTTTTTGGGGGTTGTTGTTGGTGATGATTGTTTTTGTGGTAGGTCGACTTCAGCTGACAGTAATGCACAATTGTGTTTGATAAAGAAATGTAAACTATTTAATCCTAAATTACACCCCAAAATGCATGCGATAGATGGGTTATTTCAGCTCTTTATGGCCTATGTTTATTTTATTGTGACTCATTTTCTAGGTTGTTTCTGCAGAACTTCTCTAAAGGAGCACATGCTCTTACGGCAGCTGAAACAAAGGCCTTTCTCACGGCGGGAGATATGGATGGGGATGGAAAGATTGGCTGGGAAGGTTGGATCTAACATGTTTAACAAACTACAAATCAAGTACAAAATTCACTTGTTCATCGTTTCCTTCAAAATTGTCAGCCCTTATTGATGCTTCCTGAGACCAGATGTGATTGTCAAACTCTTTGAAGAAAAGAAAGCATAGTTTTGCCACTGGGTTCTTTTAGTTGTTATTTTCAAAGCTGGATTTTGAGGGTTGTGCTCTGTATTGTGTGTTTTACTCTATGTTATTGTGTATAAATACAAGAGAATATAAAATAAAGACGTTTTATCAATGCTTGTTGTGTACAAATTTGAATTAAAAAGTCATAAAATTCAGAATTGCTATAAAGACCACAGCGGCAACAGTTGCACATACAGTGATGTCTACCCATTGAATTGCTGTTTTAGCAATTACAACTTGTGTCAAAATACATATATTTTGAGCCTTTACGTTATTGGTGTATTTTTCCACATTATTTTATGATCAAGTGGTAATATGATAACCTTGAACCAATGATTCCACCAGGTTTCAAGCTATTTTAAGCATTTCATAATACATCCTTAATTCAATCTATGGTCTTTTTCCCTCTGCCTAAACCCACAGATATTTTAGTGACTTTTGACCAGTCCATCTGAAATGGCCTTAATATACTACTCAATACTGAATTTCTCTCAAATCTCCCCCAGTGCATTTCTGCCTTTGAGAGGCTCTCAGAAAAACAATTCCACAAGACAAATATATTTGAGAAAAGACTGTCTGCATTGGAACAAACAAATCTATTTATATATATGTAAAGCAATCCATGAACTAATACAGGCTTTTGTTTATTTTATAACACTTTGGCCATTTATCATCGTAGTGTTGGATACACATTTCATTAATCCAAGGGATAGCCTTCTTCTGAGAAGAAAACGTTAGTGTCTTTCATAATGTTTGCCAGTAATTTGAATCGTTTGCTCATCTGTCTCAGCTGTCCCAGAATCTGCAGCTTCGCATTACCGCATGTAAAGAATATATATAGTCCAGAGACTGTAAATGCCCGCCCAACACACACCCCACCCTCCACCAAATTGCATGTTAAAGATAAAGAAATAAAAAAATAAATGAGAATTATACCACAGAGATTCACATTACATATAAACTACATTGCACACATTTTCTTGCAAACATACAGCACTATCCGTACATATGCACCTTGAAGTGTCCCTCTTATGTTACGTATGGACTTAGAGCATCCCCAGTTGAAAGGATAAAAATAGCTCTATATGACTAGTTGACACATTTTTTCCAAACTATACACAACCTAAGCAAATGGTGTATGTTACAGCCCCAGAGAAAAGGGTATAAAAGTCAGGCCCATCAGTGCATGGGTAGCCGTCACATATCTGTGGAACAGTAGCCAGCGCAGCGCAAAGGTGAGTTTGCCAAGAGAGGCCATATCACTATGAGGATTCATGGATCAGGGCTCGGTGAATATCTTTATCAATATGGAATATGAACAAGAAATGGAGGAACAAAATGAGGATGGAAACGGATGTAACATTTCACAGCAGGACTGAATACACCAAATTACACCAAGGACTTGCTACTTTCTGAGTTTTGGATGAGCTTGCAATGATTAAACATTTTTAATGATTTTTTCCTGTTTTTTCAAGTAGTTGGCATTTTAACTGAGACATTATATTTATAGGAAGAAGGTTAATCCATTGGGTGAACTGACAGTGAATTTAGGCATTATGTGTGGTGGTGGATCAACTTTTCTTTCCAATCCCTGCTTTCCATTTTCTAAGAAATTATTAAATAAAGGGATTGAGTATGTTTGTTGGCTATTCTGTGCAGTGTTCCAGCAACTTATTCCAACATTCACTGGTAATATCCTTTGTGTATCTTTACTTCAGAAAGCTTATTCTGTTGTTTGGCTCTAATTTCCAGATATCTCAAAATGGCATTTGCTGGAATTCTCAAGGACGAGGATGTGGCTGCAGCCCTTAAAGAGTGCGCTGGTAAGGCACATCTTTTGCACAAAAATAAAGCTGATAAAATGATACAGGAGCATCTTGTGTAATAGGCAGACATGGTTTACAGTGAAACGTTTAGAGCAAAAATAAAGTTGCTCTCTGCATGTAATTGCAGCTGCTGACTCCTTCAACTACAAGAGCTTCTTTGCCAAGGTCGGCCTGAGCGCTAAGTCCCCTGAGGACATCAAGAAAGCTTTCTTCGTCATCGACCAGGACAAGAGCGGCTTCATTGAGGAGGATGAGCTTAAGTAAGCAAGCAACAGATTTACAATTTTCAATATTGAATTCAAATGTAATATGGTGTTGCAGAATGTTCATTTTCTAATTTGCATCCTTTGCAAATGTTACCAGACTGTTCCTGCAGACTTTCTCTGCTGGTGCCAGGGCATTGACCGATGCTGAGACCAAGGCTTTCCTCAAAGCTGGTGACAGTGATGGTGACGGCAAAATCGGAGTTGATGGTGAGAGTAATAGGATGAAACTTGATTAAGCTTAACTGATTCTGATGCTGCATTCAAGGTTATTAAGTAAAGTCTTGTTACAGGGACACTTTTTCATTGAATCCTTTCTAAATTGTTATATGTTATTGGTCTTTTTATCTTACTTTTATATCTCTAAATACTTTCCATCACTAATGGAAGAGAATTAGATCCAGAGGAAGCCTAAATATCTGATTAAAAATTTTTTTATATTAATTTGGGAAACCAACAAGCCATATCAACCAATACTGGTCCTGATAAAAAGGTATCTATTGAGACATAATAGAAAAGGGCATTTTTAGCCAAAATTCATGAAAGGGAAATTTGATCCATAGGCATCACTAATTGTCTATTTACATAGTAATAACTTACATATAAATGATTTGGAATCTGATAGAAAATGATTGCATCTCAGAAGAAATGAATGTATTATGTTAGTCAAGCTAGCAGGTTGTAAGCTCTTAGCCTGCTATTGCTGATATTATAAGTTGCAAATGTATTTATTATTTTTTTCTTTATAACTTTCTTTTCACAGAGTTTGCTCTCCTTGTTAAAGCTTAAGCATTCACGGACCCTCATCTTTGGAACCAGAGCTCCGCTTAGTTATCATCTTTTTTATATTTATTTATGAATGCCCTGCAAACTCCTCCTTGCAAAGAACAAATGCTAAATGTCTTGGAAAGCTATTTATTATTAATGTTATTTAATTGTATTGTTTTGTGAAAAACCTTCTGTGTGCAAGCATACAATCTCTTTTGCACTTTAGAAAAGGAAATAAACAAACATTTGATGTAAAACAGCATCCTCTGCTTAATACTTTACTCAGAATGTGAAAGCAAATCATACATATGTGTGAAAAGATATGAATGAAAAGAATACATGGACTGTCTAAGCTCTCATAAAAAACAGGAAAGTCCAAGGCTGGTTGTCACACACATTTTTCACAAATTGTTACAAAATTTAAAACATTTAAAACACCGGACAACTTGCCCTGACCTGACATTTCTGAAAAATACTTTTGACTTGAGAACACTTTAAACCTTTCAGTTAAAATGTACCTTCGTGAAATAGCTGACACCTTGCACGCTAGTGTGGTTTTATTGTGTTCACTTGTTTACTTAACAGCTATAGTAAAAAGTTCATAAAAATATTATAATTTACTGTAAGAGGAGTTTGAACTAGATATATAAAACCACTGCTGGAGAAAATACACATATGTGTAATAGGACGTTTGGCTCAAAACCTTTTTTAATTACAATATTGTCCTTGTGACAACTTCCCCGTGTGACAACTTTCCCCAGACTTCCCTATTCATTTCGCACAACCAGTATACAGTATGTGGCACATGAATTACAATGTGAATGGGTACATTGTTGGCAATAGTTGAGATGACAGAGGACAGCAGTGAATGGAAGCATGAATGTCAGGCACTTAGTATCCCCTGTCCACCACAGGAATTTAAAGAGGATTTCTTTACACAAGCTCAATTAATGTCCTCATAATCACAAGGAAGTGAGCTAATGAGCTTTGTACAGGCAACATTTACAGCTTTAAATGAATTAATGTGTTGTGTCATTTTATACATGGATCCCAAAGAGATATCAGACGCAACATGACCGAGGCAATGCTGGGAACTTTACACTCTGTCTGTGCTGGATTTTACTTTTAACACCACAGTTCTGTATTATTATTAAACTACTGATTAACATTATTGAATTAAAATTCAATAACTTGAATAAAATAATTCTCATTACCACACAAAAGAAAGAAATATAGACAGACAGATGATAGACAGACAGACAGACAGACAGACAGACAGACAGACAGACAGACAGACAGACAGACAGATAGATAGATAGATAGATAGATAGATAGATAGATAGATAGATAGATAGATAGAAAGAAAAAATAGAGATTGACAATAGATAGACAGACAGACAGACAGAAAGATATAAAGAAATATAGAAAAATAGATAGATAGATAGATAGATAGATAGACAGACAGACAGACAGACAGACAGACATACAGACAGACAGACAGACTGACAGACACAGACAGACAGAAAGAAAGAAATATAGATAGACAGACTGACAGACAGACAGAAAGAAAGAAAGATATAAAGAAATATATAAATATTTTTTAGATAGACAGATAGACAGACTGACAGACAGACAGACAGAAAGAAAGATATAAAGAAATATAGAAATATAGATAGATAGACAGATAGACAGACAGATAGACAGACAGACAGACAGACAGACAGAAATATAGATAGACAGACATAAAGAAAGACAGACAGACAGACAGAAATAAATATAAATAGATAGATAGACAGACAGACAGATGATAGACAGACAGATGAATAGACAGACAGACAGACAGACATTGATAGATAGATAGATAGATAGATAGATAGATAGATAGATAGATAGATAGATAGATAGATAGATAGATAGATAGATAGATAGATAGATAGATAGATAGATAGATAGATAAGATAGACAGACACAGGCAGACAGACAGACACAGACAGACAGAAAGAAATATAGATAGACAGACTGACAGACAGACAGAAAGAAAGAAGTATAGATAGCCAGACATAAAGACAGACAGAAATAAATATAAATAGACAGACAGACAGACAGACAGACAGACAGACAGACAGATAGATAGATAGATATAAAAAATAGAGATTGACAGTAGATAGACAGACAGACAGACAGACTGACAGACAGACACAGGCAGACAGACAGACACAGGCAGACAGAAAGAAAGTAATATAGATAGACAGACTGACAGACAGACAGAAAGATATAAAGAAACATAGAAATATAGATAGATAGACAGACAGACAGACAGAAAGAAATATAGATAGACAGACATAAAGACAGACAGACAGACAGACAGAAATAAATATAAATAGACAGACAGACAGACAGACAGACAGACAGACAGACAGACAGACAGACAGACAGATAGATAGATAGATAGATAGATAGATAGATAGATAGATAGATAGATAGAAAAAATAGAGATTGACAATAGATAGACAGACAGACAGACAGATATAAAGAAATATAGAAATATAGATAGACTGTATCCAATAAAAAAGCACTGTACCCCTCCACATGTAATAGATAGACAGACAGACAGACAGACAGAAAGAAATATAATATATAGTATAATAATTTATATAATAAAGAAAATATATAAAAATATATATCTACATCCTGTTTTCAACTCATTTGGTATTTGTGTACAATTAGTCATTTTGTTAGAACTAATATTTGCTGTCACATAAGACATCATCTATTTCTTTCTATATTTCATTCAAAGGTCATTGATGTTGACCTATATTTTAAATGCAATCCTATCCAACTTTTTCTCCAAAAATTGGACAATGACATTACCATCCATCACACAAAACATCCAATATTAATACAATCACGCATTATACTAAAATCCACTTCATCCAAGGTTGATCAAGGCCATGAGCAGATCTTTATTCCAGGACAAATGATACATGTTTTAACATAAATGAAACTTGCCACTATTTCATGTAGTCAGAAGTGACCCTAATTGGAGAATCAACCATAAATAAGCAAATGAAAAAACAAAACAACTGTTAATCGTTCTGGTCCTTTATTAACTTTTCAATAATGTATTTGAGTCAACCAACCTAATATAATATAATGCAAATAACAAAGTACTCAGATATTAAGCAAAATAACATCAACAAAATACTTACAAAATACTGAAATCAAATGTGACTTTGACTAACAATGCTCAAGATATCCACATCAATGACGCAATGAAGGACCGAAAGCTGAAATCGTGTGTTCCTGACACATGACAACATCTACAATCCCCTGTGAGTTTGCATTTACCTCACATCGTTCAAAGCAATGAAAAAGTCAGTATCACTGGTTCATATTTTATTTTCCCGCTTCCTCCTGAGGCACCAAATTACAGCGTGTGAAATGATTTGCTGTAGTTACACAACTCAGTCAAGTGAATTTCTCACAGGCAAAATTACCTGAAGTCTTCATGTTCATTTTCCCAAATCATACGACAGGGCTTTCATCCATATCAGCATCGTATATTATTAGCCCCCACGATATCAAGGACTTATACATACATCCCTTTTAAGCATCTTAATTTAAGAGCATATAAATAGAACGGCCTGACTACTTTTTCAACCAACTGCTTCGCATGGGGTGTCCATTTCATTATTCCTTATATTTCTGTTGAGTAGTAGTATATAAGGTGGTAGCCACGGAGTTGGTGCTCACTGCAGTTGCCAGTTTCATCCCTGCGAATCCAAACCCAAACCCCAAAGACAACCAGAGGTGAGTGGCTTCACAGATGAAACAACAAGCAATAAGACAGCTGACAATGTCTAGCGACGAAGAGGGGAAAACGACAAGCAACAACGGCAATTTGACTTTTCACCGATCCGGAGAGGATGTGTTGATATTGAGTCTCTGCCACCTGACGTGGGAATAATTTGCGACCTCGAGTTTGGACTTGACGTCATTGTACATGGCGTGGGGATATCGTTCTTTATTAAGCGCTTTGAATACACTGAGGACTTTATGGGGGGATTTACCATTTATTTTTACATTAGTTTCGAGCCGGATGCAATTAACATGACAAGTTAACATACCATAGATCAATTCAGTTTAAAAGCTGGGCATCTTTTACACTGAAGATAATATGTATATATATTATATATTAGGTTATTTTTAAGATTTAAGCTTTTTAATTTCATAAAAAAAATGTCATCAAATTGAATAATGTAAACAAAAATTTTATAGTTAGTGATTTTATTAAAGATTACCTCATTTAATTTGATTTAATTTGTTATGAAACTGAAATGTATTCTTAACTTTTTATTTAGTGTTATGTCAGATAAAAATGTCTCTTTAATGTAACATTTTTACAGTGATGAAATATTTAGCTGATTGAATTATGTAACTTTATGTATCCTTATATACAAATCCTTGAGTATAATGAAACTCTCTTAACTCTTTTAAGCTAAGCATGGCATTCGCTGGTATTCTGAATGAGGCTGACATCACTGCAGCCCTGCAGGCCTGTCAAGGTAATGTTCATGTCTCTGGATCATCTTTGTGAGAGAGACATTGACCAACAACTTAAAGCTGGAGCATCAATTTTATTAACAAAAGTGTAAACATCATTTTTAGAAATTATGGCTTGAAATGTTTCAGTTTTTCTAGACACATTTTCTGTGGTTCAGATACTTTAATTCAGAATCGGTCAGAATTCACTCATCATTTACTCATCCTCATACCATCCCAGATGTGACTTTCTATCTACTACAGAACAAAAAACGAAGATTTTTAGTAGAATATCTCAGCTCTGTACATCCATACAATACAAGTGAATGGTAACCAAAACTTTGAAGCTCCAAAATGCAAAAAACTAAAATAATCCATTTGACTCCAGCGGTTAAACCTATGCCTTCTGAAGTGATATGATAGAAGTGGGTGAGAAAAAGATCAATATTTAAATCCTTTTTTATTTAAATCTCCAAAAAATATTTGATAAAAGATTAATATAAAGCTAAAAAATCACATATAGGCAGCATAAAAGTAGTCCATTTGACTTAAGTGGTTTAATCAATGTATTCTGAACTGATCCAATCAATTTCGAGGGAGAACTGACCAAAATGTAATTTATTTATCACTATAAATCTAGATTGCTGTCTTTAGGTATGATCATGATTTCAAGCGCAATTACACTTTCTAGTGCTTGACACATGCGCAGAGCGCTAGATGGCACTAGGAAGTGCAATTGAGCTTGAAATCATAATCGCCAAGGAGAGTAATGATGTCAAGATTTATAGTGAAAAAGAAGTTATATTTTGGTCTGTTCTCACCAAGTAGGTCACTTCAGAATACATTAATTAAACCACTGGAGTCGAATGGATTACTTATATGATGCTTTTATGTGCTTTTTGGAGCTTCAATTTTTGGTCACCATTCACTTGCATTGTATGGACCTACAGAGCTGAGACATTCCTCTAAAAACCTTAATTTGTGTTCAGCAGAAGAAAGAAACTCACATATCTGGGATGCATGAGGGTGATGAACTTTTTGGGTGAGCTATTCCTTTCAATCAAAATTTCTGTTTTGGAATTTCTAGCTTCACTAATATGAAGTGCATCTGCTTAAATGTATTTATCAGCTCCACCATAATTCTAAAAACCTGACCAAATTACCTTCCAGCTGCTGACTCCTTCAACTATAAGAACTTCTTTGCCAAGGTTGGCCTGACCGCCAAGACTCCTGAAGTCATCAAGAAGGCCTTTGCTGTCATTGACCAGGACAAGAGTGGCTTCATTGAGGTGGATGAGCTTAAGTAAGTGAGTCTGATCTTAGATCGAAGATTTAGGTCAAACCACAAGCTTTCCATACTAAATAAACTTATTAATGACTTGTTGGCTATAGGGTGTCCTACTGTTGTCTCCTATTTCACGCCCAGGAATGGTGACACCTTTAGTTCGTAAACACTTTGAGGTTGATTGTCTTCTTGTGTGCTTCAGACTGTTCCTGCAGAACTTTTCTGCTAGTGCCAGGGCACTCACTGATGAAGAGACAAAGGCCTTCCTGAAAGCTGGGGATGCTGATGGTGATGGCATGATTGGAGTCGATGGTAAGGAATTTTCTCCCTTGCCAGTTGTTCATAAAGCAGCATTTCCTTTCACGTTGATTTATAATTGTTTCATAATGTCTTCTAACTAGATACTTCTTCAATTTACAGAGTTCGCTGCCTTGGTCAAGGCATAAATGGCACCCGACCAACAACTCATGCTCACAACCAGTAACGTTGCCTGAGATCCCCACGTGTTTTTCTGGGTGGCTGATTTTTATACATTTCTGACTGTCCACTCCAACATTGCACTTCGTCCAGAATGGCTGTATATGTACACAGTCTTTTGTGTTGTTGATATGAATGTTGGTTACTGTAAAATCTTTGATGCTGTTTTGGGGAACGGACAGTGAGAAAACAATAAATACTATTTTTCATTTTTGAGTTTTTTTCTTCTTACTGTATAAACAAATTACATTGTGATCGACATTGTAAATTCACACATTTGCACCGAATTTAGCATAGATATTTTGGACTATAATAGAGATACAATAGCCTTTGTAATGGCCTTAAGAGACACTTTACAGATGATTGGGTAACACTTTAGAATACTGTATCTTACTTAATGCATAACTAATAAAGAATTACTGCAGAACTAATAGGTAATTCTTCATTAACACTTAAGTCACTACTATTAACTACTAAGGAAGATGTGTTAACTAATCAGCATGTAATAACATTTTAAAATTGTGTTAAGTAACAATTAGCTAATAAATAACTATTGAATTCAGTCATGCCTCCTGAAGAACTACTTTTAATTATCTACTAATTCAGCTTCAGGAGAAATAAATATTAAGTATCTACTAACAGTCATACACAATTAGCCATTACAAGAATAAGGTTGTGGCCCTTTCTTCTTCCTTACTTCTAATGTTATTATTACTATGGCAATGCAATATGCATTTCGTGGAATTGCTGCACTCCCAAAAAGAGTCATTACAGTGAATTTAACAGAAGTTTTGGTCTGTATGGTCAATTGCTTTGTGTGTGTGGTCTGTAACCAGAAATTAACTATGGAATGGAACCCCATCCCCACTATAAGTGACTAGCCAACTTACCTCAGGCAGGTTTATGATTTATATACAGTATAGTGTGTGTGTGTCTCTTGTTTTCCTCAGCACATATCACATTACCATTGTGTAAATTATTCCTGTATGAAAGGCAATGACTGAGGAAGTGAAAATACAGGGAACCCATGAGTAATTAATAAATAATTACCACATAATTATGAGGGAATTCCTTACAACCTGGAACATTATTCTATAGTGAAAATATAGGAAACCCAATTAATGAGTGATTGTTTTGAAAAAATAAAACTTAGTTAGTTATGCATTAAGTAAGATACAGTATTCTAAAGTGATACCTATGATTGTATTAAATAGTATAGAATAATAAAGTTTAAAATAGTGTTTCAGAACATGCACTTTAGACAAAGCTGTTGCCATTGAACATAGTATGTGTAACATACTAACATGTATGTAACCTGTATGTAACATGTATGTAACATAGTAACATAGTACATAGTATGAAGTAGCATGTGGCGTCCACTAATGTCTGGTGCCACGTTCCTGTAAAATAAGCCTTTCACATGCCAGAATTCTCAACTGTTGCATACAACTTTTGCATTCCTTACACTTTCAAAATCTTTCAACATCAAAGCGCTTGTATGCCAGAAGTGTACTATTTAAATTTCAGACATTTGTACATCATTAATGTGAATTGCAGACTTGACAAAAGACAGCAGAGGACATGATGACTACTGTACCAACAAATTAGAGAATGTAAATGGATAGATCACTATACCGTAACACTACCAGTCAGTTCAGTGACATTAGAGAGTATTGGTTTGTTAGCTGGTGGCTCCAATGTCCTGTCTTCCCCTTTCCATCATAGGCCAAAGGGCCTTGGAAATGCCAATTCTCCACCACTTTTCAGTAGGATACTTCTATTATCACAGAGCACCTTTAATGCACTGCATACTTTCTTTTGTCAATTCATGACATTACAGTAAGAAAATAATGTTAATTAATCTTAATAGTGACATTGAGTACCATTAAAAGTTTGTGAGATGTTGACAATTATCTTACACATATACTGTTGAAGTCAGAAGTTACATACACCAAATACATTTAAACACAGTTTTTCCACAATTTCTGACATTTAATATTAGAAAACATTCCCTGTCTTAGGTCAGTTAGGATAACTACTTTATTTTAAGAAAGTGAAATGTCAGAATAATAGTAAAGAGAATGATTTATTTCAGGTTTTATTTCTTTCCTCACATCCCCAGTGGGTCAGAAGTTTACATACACTTTGTTAGTATTTAGTAGCATTGCCTTTAAACTGTTTAACTTGTGTGAAATTTTTGTGTAGCCTTCCACATGTTTCTCACAATAAGTTGCTGGAATTTTGGCCCATTCCTCCAGACAGAACTGGTGTAACTGAGTCAAGTTTGTAGACCTCTTTGCTCACACATGCTTTTTCAGTTCTGCTCACAAATGTTCTACCGGATTGAGGTCAGGGCTTTGTGATGGTCACTCCAATACCTTGACTTTGTTGTCCTTAAGCCATTTTGCCAAAACTTTGGAGGTACACTTGGGGTCATTGTCATTTGGAAGACCAATTTGTGACCAAGCTTTAACTTCCTAGCTGATGTCTTGAGATTTTGTTTCAATATATCCACATAAGTTTCCTCCCTCATGATGCCATCTATTTTGTGAAGTACACCAGCCCCTCCTGCAGCAAAGCACCCCCACAACATGATGCTGCCATCCCCACCCTCACCCTTTTTCCTCCAAACATAACGATGGTCAGTATGGCAAAACAATTAAAATTTTGTTTCATTAGACCAGAGGACATTTCTTCAAAGGTAAGATCTTTGTCCCCATGTGCACTTGCAAACTATAATCTGGATTTTTTTATGACGGTTTTGGAACACTGGCTTCTTCCTTGTTGAGCAGCCTTTAAGGTTATGTTGATGTAGGGCTCGTTTTACTGCTGATATAGATACTTGTTTACCTGTTTCCTCCAGCATCTTCACAAGGTCCTTTGCTGTTGTTCTGGGAATGATTTGCACTTTTTGCACCAAACTACATTCATCTCTAGGAGACAGAATGCAACTCCTTCCTGAGCGGGATGGCTGCGTGGTCCCATAGTCAGGGCTGGACTGGTAATCTGGCATACCGGGCATTTTCCCAGTGGGCCGACGCACTTTGGGGCCGATCAGGGGCGGACTGGCCATCGGGAGAACCGAGCGGGCCGGTGGGTCGCAATAAGCTAAAACGAGCTGCCGTGTTATGCAAAACAGACCACAAAACACCGCCGTGATATGCAGAAAAGGACAGCAAACTCTAATTGCCTAAAGGATTTACATAATTTTCCTAAATTTTCCAAGCTGCTTAAAGGCACATTTAACTTAGTGTATGTAATGTAGTGTATTCTGACCCAATGGAATTGTGATATACGTTTACGTTTAGAGCTTTATTAATACCCATGGGGCAATTCATTCAGACTGTCCTGGTGCTTCACATATACAGACAACAATGAATACACGTACAACAAAAAATCAAAATACATAAAATATATATATTAAAAAAAATTGTTTTTAAATGTATAATAAATAACTACAAATAAATAAGTTAATAACAAAATAGTCAATTATGTTTGTTACATAAACTAATTGCCTTAGGCACAAAAGTACATTTGTAATGGTTTGTGAGACACCTGACTGTCCTTAAACGCCACCCAAGGGGCAACCACTCAAAATGAGGGTTCAAAGGGCGTGTGCTATCTCCCATTATTTTCTGTGCCATCCTCAACACTTGCTGTTCATAGTAAAATGTTAAACTACGTAAAGAAACACACATAATTTTTGAGCACAAGTTTACAATACCTTGCAGACGATTTTTGTTCTTCATAGACAATGAAGAAAACCAACATAAGAAAGAAAACGACAGAATACTTTCAACAAATGAATTATAAAAAGACCTAAGAATGGGTCTCTGTACATCAAAAGACTTATGCTTCTTCAACACAAACAATCTTTGGCGTGATTTTTTGATAATGGCATCAGTATTTTTATCGAACTTCAACATGTTATCAAAAATTGTCCCTAAATACTTGTATTCCTCTACTACATTCACCTGTGTACCATAAATAATCACAGGTTGAAGTGAAAGTGTTTTCTTACTAAAATTGATAACCAACTATTTAGTCTTTGAGACATTCAAGTCTAACTTCATACTTTTACACCAAGAGATAGAGCCAGACCATAATCCTAGTCTGAATGTGAAAGCAAGGAAAGAAGAACAGTATCATCCGCATATTTTACTAGGTAACTGTTACCTTGTATACTCTGACAATCATTAGTGTATAATATAAAAAAAGAGATTAATTATATAGTCAATTAAAAGTGACAGTCTGTCTTTAAACCATTGTTGGAAAAATTGCTCATGTCATGCACAAAGTAGATGTCCTAAACGACTTGCCAAAACTATAGTTTTCTAATATTAAATCTGTGGAGTGGTTAAAAAATGAATTTTAATAACTTCATCCTAAGTGAATTTAAACTTCTGACTTCAATGTATGTATATAATGCAAAGTACACTTTACCTTGAATTTTAACGGCTTTTTCTGAACAGCAAACGATGCGGAAACTTAATTGACAGGGAGCTTAACCGTTCAGATATCGGTCAGATTAGTGACAAAGTAAGAAAAAAGTCAGTAAGAAAAAAGTCAGTGTTGAGTTGCATGAGTAGATGATTAGTCTTTGTCTTATTAAATGCATTGGACTCAAGACTACTCATTTAATGCAAAGTCAAACTGAAAACGTATGTGGGCCTAAAGCTGTTAATGTGCAAACGAAACCTTGGCAGAATTTGAGTGAGCATGCATAACTTTGAAACAGCATAACTTGAACACCAGCATCAAAATAATTTACTTCAGTGGGCTATTGTTAGTAGAGATAGAGATGGGTACTGGGCTTCTTTCCAGGCCACCAAACTAAAGCATGTGAATCAGTTCAAAGGTAATTGAAAACAATGGTTCGCGATTTCACAGAAATACAAAGGTAAAATCTAACAAACGTCATACAGTGTGTGTGTGTGTGTATGTGTGTGAGAGAGAGCGAGCTAGAGAGAGAGAGAGAGAGAGAGAGAGCTTCTTTCCTATAAAGCACGCACTAGCCTATATGAGGGCGGATACAGGTGCCTGTCTGTGCATTCAGTCTGAGCCTCATTTAAATAGTAAAGGATAATTAGTTAGGCACGAAATTCAAGTAGAACAATAATTTGATACACGAACAGGTAACCCAAGAGTCGCTCATTGTCCGTCTCATTAGCATATACGTATATATAAGTTGTCAGTGGATGAGAGGCGCTATCACACAGCCTTACCTCTGCTCTGGATCACCGGGAAGAGAACTCTACGAAGCGGTGAGATGCTGTTGATAATTATGATAATACAGATCACCGTTATATGCAGGCTATCCACATACATTTGGGAATTTATTTTTATTTTTAAAGCGGTCTATTTGAATTTTTAACACAATTTAAAGAAACAAAAGACTTAAAGAAAAAAGACTTGCATAAATTAGGATAGGCTATTGTAGTGAAATGAGCGTATCCCATAAAATTGTAGCAAATGCATGATGATGTTATATGTCAGTGTTTGCTAACTGCCTTTAATGTTTCTTTCATTTAGATGTTACTTTTATTGTGGTATAATTTTTTCTGTCCCCTTAAAAAAAGCACAAATGCAGTACAGATAAAGATATAAAGGAAAACAATTAACATGTCTTCTTCCAGCAGGTTGAATATGTCACTTACTTCCATCCTTTCCGCTGAGGCGATTGAGAATGCTGTTAAAGACTGCCAAGGTATAGCGAAGATTAACTAGGAGTACTGAATTTTATATATATATATATATATATATATATATATATATATATATATATATATATATAGTGACACTTGATGTTTGGTCTGTAGCATCATTGGTGTCTCATGTGCTTTTCTCCAACAGCTCCAGACTCCTTTTGTTATAAAAAGTTCTTCCAACTCTGTGGCCTGAGTCAGAAAAGTCCCCAAGAGGTGAAGGATGTCTTCCGCATCATAGATGACGACAACAGTGGATTTATTGAAGAGTCCGAGCTCAAGTATGTCACCATAACGTACTCTCAGGTTGTAGCTCTAGTTAAAATGTGTAACTTATTTTGGGTACAATCATTGTACCCTAAGGAGCCATTGTGTATATTTAAAGGTATTTATATGTTTTATCCCTCTGAGAACAGAAAAAGAGTATACATTTTCTCCTTAATGGCACAAATATACTATATCTATATATATATATAGATATAGAAAAAGTTCTTTTTTGGGGTTTTATTGCAACTCAGGCATAGTTCATAAAAGTTGAATGGCTTGAATCATGTTCAGTGTGATCAGAGAAAACATCCCTAATTCTAAAATAAATATGCTTATGCTTTAGAAATGCACAATAAAATCCTGCACATAAAGAGAATTGCTTTTGTCTAAGCTTTACATTAAATTCCCTTGTCTTACCTGGTAATACCAGTGTTCCATTTAAACTAAGTCCTTTTTAGATGTAATCCATGAAGATGCTGTCATTATGCTTTTGTCTGTCCCTGTTATGGGATTTATCTGCATATATGTAATGACATCAGCAGAACTAGAACCCATGACATTCAGAGCAGTCTGTGAGGGTCACTAGTATTTCATTTCAAGCTCAGATTTTAGCTCACGTCTGGGACTCCTCGGGTGAAAGAGATCATATGGGATCATTGAGATTGCATTGTTTGTGTCTGCATAAGATCTGCTAAAATGCAGAGCTGACTGAAGTGTGAGATGTACAGTTCATTCTGTTCATCAGTGGTTTTGTGTGAATCAGGTTCTTTCTCCAGCGGTTTTTCCCGGGGGCACGAACTCTGACTGAAAAGGAGATAAAGAGCCTCCTTACAGCTGCAGACGACGATAGCGATGGAAAGATTGGAGCAGAAGGTAATTTTTTTCTCTCGCAGTCTCATAATGGTGTGTCTTTTATTTGTTGAGTTTTATGCATCTGCATGTTTTTAAAAAGTATTACACAGTTCACCCCTTTTTACTTGGAAACTTGTATAAAAACACAGGAGTATTTATATTAGACCGCATATTTCTGTTATTTTATGCTGTTTGCTTATCTGTTAAATTATTATTTATTTACAATCACATTGCATACAACATACCATGTATCCGATCAGACCTATATTATATAAGTTAATAACAAAGTAACATTCAGTGTCTTGCCAAATCAAATGTTTTGGCTAAATTACTTGTATGATTGCACAATTGTCGTTCAGTCCGTTCTAGACAGTAAAATTAAACAATACTCTGACATCAAGTGCTAAAATTGTATACTTAACTCAGTACTCATCGAAACTCGACATTTTTTTAAGAAAAAAACTGTACTGCATTGCATAAGAGGATCAAAGGACAGGATGACCTCATGTGATTACTCCAGTCCTTAGTTATTCATGCTCTTAGATGATGCAACGCCTTAAAACAGCATGCACATTTCTAAGAAAGAAAGTTCACACTACAATGTCCCAATATTTTTGTGCTGTGGTTCCTAACCCTGCTCCTGGAGGCCCCTCAACAGTACACTTTATGGATATCTCCCTAATCAAACACACGTGATTTAACTCATCAGCTCGATAGTAAAGACTCCAAGACCTGAATTTGGTGTGTCAGAAAGGAGATATGCAAAATGAGCAGTGTTGGGGGGTCTTCAGGAGCAGGGTTGGGAACCACTGACAGTCATTTAATTTGAGTTTATTAATATCAAATCAACTGTGTAGCTTAAGTTGAGACATATGTCTCAGAGGTGTGAGCTATACAGAACGATTATTTAAATCGGACTGTTCCTGTGAAATCAGTCGCATTTTCATTTTCTAGAGAATTTATCACTAATTTTGCATTTTACTGCGCCTCTTCCTTTGCAGAATTCCAAACGATGGTGTTATGCTGAAAGAATAGCCTTCGGTCACACCGAGTCTGCGGCCTATAGCCATGAGCGCTGCAGCTTTATCGTTCCCTATGCTTTTACACAGGATTTCTTTTCAAAATGTACATCAGTACATTGATTTGTCTGTTGATTACACGTGTCTGTTTTATTGTCCCAAAATCACTCCAAATGACCAATGGCAAAACTCTTCAGGGAAAATAAAATGAAGTCATTAAAAATGATGATGATTTGGTTTAATGACTTTTAAATTTAGAGAGAATTTACTCTTAATAACAACCAATCTAAATTTGACACTTTGGCTAAATGGACTTTGTGGTGTTTGATCACGTTCTGTATTGGACCCTTTTTACATTTCCGGGACTGGAAAGTGGAAGTAAACTATAGCGGGATAAATTTTGTATCTTTACATTGTAAAAATCAACTATTGTAGATTCATGACTTCCCAAAACAGGAATAAAAAATAAAATAAAAAAAAGGATACATTTTACTGCCACCCCCTTCGGCAGATGTCTTAGAAACACCATCACGGCAGTGTTTCCTATAAAAATAAATAAATACATAAAAATAAAATATCAGGGTAATTATGATATATTTACATAAAATGCATTGCTAAATTAAGGACAAACTGCATCATCACAGTCTGTGTAAAGGTCTATTGTTCTGCAGCACAACAAAACAAAAAGGAGAACATTTTACAGTTTAGGCCTGCAAATATATATATATATAAAAAAGTTTTTTTTTATGAAAGTAATTACCTATGTTTATCCTCATAAACTAGAAAAATGTAGAGGTATCATATTAGTATTGATATTGGCATCTGAATTATTTGCCTTGATAGTACATGGTGTTGCATTTAAAGTAAATAATTGGTATTTAAACCTTTCTGACAAAAACCAGCATAGGAAGTTAGCATGCACTTTGAACTCTGTGAGACATTAAGATAAAAAAGAATGAGGGAAAAAAAGAGAGAAAATGAACTCTACTATTACTTTAATGATTTACACTGAAACAGGACTGTGAACTCATGACTATGAACCAGATACAATGTCATATTTACATACAGTGCAATGATTCATGATTCTGGCTCTATTAACAGAAGGGACTGATGAAGACGATATTGCCTTTAATCAATCTATTTCATTGTGTCCTTTGTTAAAAGCAGTGCATAGTATTCACATTCTTTATTCATTACATACAACATTACTTGGGAAAATGATAATAATAATAAACTTCAAATGCAGTTTATTTTCATTCTAGATGTAATCATAGCCTTAGGAACAAGATGGTTAAATGTAAAGTAGACTAAGGAGACACAAAAGGGACAGACAGTGAGAGCAGGTGTAAGTTTCAGTGAAGAGGGCCTCTCAATACTGAATGGTAAGTATATCCCGCTCAGGTTACCGCTTAGCCCATTAGAACAATGGAATTGAAAATGTCACATCAATCCAAGTTTCTGATTATCCCCTCTCTGTACTAAAGCCAGACCTAAATGATCCATGCAAACATATGCCTAAATGATGATAGCTCCACTGAAATAATCCCAGTGTGCATGGCCTAATATATTAGATTTAGCAAACAACTAATGGAAGAGATTAAACAGCAATTATAATATGAAGCTTATCCACCATATTATTAAGTCAGAGAGGTCACCTGTTTAAGTATGATGGAAACAGTGGCCTTAGAGATGGCTGAATAATGTACTCATGTTTTTAAAATGATTACAAAAAATATAAAGTAAAATAAAATGTAAGGCATGAGTGATATCTGTTCAGCAATGATGCTCAATTTATTTTTATTTTTTACTGAGTCATATCATCCACAACATTGGTTGGTGTGTTACCAAACAGGCAAACCAAAATGAGAGTCAGCACACAAAAGCATTTTGTGCTTAGCACAAAGACCTTACCAGCTAGGTCTATTGCTAGTAATCTTACAGCCAAATGGTTTTGAAACAATTGTCTGTTTGATCATCTTTGTCCTGCATCATTAGAGCAAAATTTGGTGAGAACAGATTTTTTTTCCCCTTCACAATCCAAGATGAACTAGTAGGCAAAGATTCAAATGAACGACTATGCTGAAATCTAAATAAGGCAAGAAATTAAAGGAAGAAAAAAAAAACTTATTTTAAACCAAGAGTGCGAAAACCCAAAGTTGGTCATAGAGCTATTCAGACCCACCGAGGTAATTCTCATGAAACCTGTCAGGAAAATATCCTTGCCCTGTTTTACATAAAAATCAAAAGAAACAAATAAGAAAACATATTTTGCAAATTTTTTTTTGCCCTGTTAATTTGTTTTTACATTATATTCATGACAGTTTCTCACATTTACCCCCTTCCCCATTCTCATCAGCGCAATGCTAAAAATTATACATAGAAAATACACACACACAAATATATATATATATATATATATATATATATATAGAGAGAGAGAGAGAGAGAGAGAGAGAGAGAGAGGTTTAACAAAAACTTTATTGTTACAAATAACAATCATACATCACAAGTTATCAAAATAATTTAGTAACGCAATCTTAAAAAGAACTAAAAGAATAAAATACACAAATCATCATCAACCTCTTATTAACAAAAGAAAACGAACTCAAAAATAAATATTATTCCTTTTTAAAAAAGTAAAAACAACAGACCATCATCAACTGTACATACAATTCCATTAACATCATTGATAAGAGCATAATAAGCAAATTCAACTTTAAGCCTTCCTGCAATCATATTCATTAACATCATTTCAGCATCTGTAAACCGTTGTAGTCCCTTATTTTTTCATGTTTTCCAAATCACTAGTTTTGCTGTCCCTATCAAATAACTTAATAAACATGCTTTCCTTCTGATAGAAAAACTATACTTCACTCCTCCAATAAAGATTTTCTCTGAGAACTCCCTCATTAAAAGCTTGAAACCAATTCATAAGAATCTTAAAAAGGCCTACTAATCTTTCACATATTATAAACAAATGTTCTAAATGTTCAACCCTCCCACAAAACCTACATCCCTCACCTACACCTACCTTATATCTGTAGCTATTGCCACGTGAATAATCCTCCACTGTAGCATCTGCAATTCGCTTCTCTATGGGAGGTTTATACCGGGCTCTCCACAAGGAAGTCTGGCTCCAACATTTCTGGCCATTTTGAAAGTTTTTGTCTTGTAAGTGAGTCTTTATACAGAACTTTCACTGTAGTGTAATATATCACTTTCTTTGAGGTGTTCTCAGAAAACTACAACTGAGGGGTTTCTAAAGATAATATAAAATCTGCAACTCCACTTTCTCGTTCTTCATTAATGACAGAGGTGACTTTAATCCTTGGAAATTCCAGTCCACTTTGAATATCCATCAAATGTATCCTGCCAATCTACTCCCTGTAACTGCTTGGCAACACATTTAACATTTCTTCTACAAGCTTAGATGTAAGACGTGAAGACCTCAAGCCCGTCACTTCTCCAATGGCCTTCGCGTCTTTCCACCCAGTTTTATTCATCAGGTGCCCCAACTTAACAACTCCATTTCTCAGTAAGCATGTACGTACACTTACTGAGGACAACAGCCTCGTCTGCAACATTGGGTTAAAAATTAAAGGTTCCTCAGTAACCCAGTGTCCTGGTTCATCCAATACACTTTCAGTTTTAAAAACAGTCCTCCAAGAATGTAGCATAAACTGGTAAAAAGTTGCAAGTTCAGACAGACTCAACTCTCCCAGCCTTATTAAAAATAGATGTCTGTCCAATCCAAGACCACCAGCCTTCTTTAAAAATCCCTTTTGCAGTCTGAGTCCAAGCCAGGTCTCTATGGTATAGTAGTCTCGGTGCCGCTTGTATTCTGAAAGCGTAAATGTGGCTCTTTACATCCACCAAGCCCTGTCCTCCTTCCCGAACAGGAAGATAAAGCGCTTCTGCACAAATCCATGGCTCTCCACTCCAAAAAAAAGTCCACAAATGCCTTTTGAATATTATAAATCATATCATCAGGTGGCTCCATAACAATAGTTCAATGCATAATGTGGAAGCGGCCAGGTTATTAATACTAGAACTCTCCCTCTGTATGACAATTGTGGTAATAGCCATTTCCATTTAAACAATCGGACAGACACCTTCTCCAGTATTCCCTCCCAATTTTTAGCTTGAAATTGTTTATTCCCTAAAAAAAAACACCAAAAATGTTCAGCCCTGCTTTTCCCCACAGCAATCCACTCAACAATTGTGGAGGTCCTATCCCCTCCCACTTCCCGATAATAAAACCTTCACTTTTTCCCCAGTTTACTCTTGCTGATGATACTTTCTCATACTGTTCAATAGCCTTTGTTAACACTGTAACATCATTTTGACTTGTAATAAAAACTGTAATGTCATCAGCATAACCTGATAGTGATACTCTAGAATTACTTATTGTAACACAGTTAAAGAATGGGAAAGGAGGAGGCGAGAACCGGCTTGTCAACATAAATTATATTTTAATGAGAAACTTAAACTCAAAAACACATAAACAAACACACATGACGGACATGTCCGTAATTCTCTCTCTCTCGAACCATCGTCACCGGCCGCCTTTATCCCTTGCGCGCCTCATCAGGCTGATTGGGGACCGGGCGCTGATATTCCGACCGGCCCCGCCCCCCTCCGCTCCACACTCCTCCCGGCGTTATCTCAGGCCGGGGTGCCACCGGCATGACGTACACCCCCCATCCCTGGGGCGGGGTGTATCTTGCGTCCCGCGTGGTCAGCCCCGCCTTCCTCGCCCTGGGAGGAGACAGGAGGGGAAGACAACAACAACAAAACAAAATAGGTGCGGGAAAAGGCCAACACGGTGCGACAGGGAGAGAGAGAGGAGAGAGAGAAAAAGCTCACTCACCGGTTCTCTGATGTACCGTCGCGTGGTCCTCGAACACTCCTCCACATTCAGGCGGACGACAGCCGCTCCAACACCGGGCGAACCGGAGTGAATCCGCCGACCCCCAGCGGGCAGAACGCGCCTCCGCTTTTCTGGCGGCAAATGGGGACACTCCTCCGCCCCTGGCAGCGGCTCTACCGCTCGGGCGGTCGGAGAGTTCTTCCCTCCTCCCCTCGCGGACGGCGGTCTTCCCTCGACCCCTCCGCGTCTCTGGGGACGGCAGGGCACTCCTCCGCCCCGGCAGCGGCTCCTCGCTCCAGGCGGTCGGGGTATCCAGTCCCCACTTGCCCCGGGACGGCGGCCGTACCCGCATCCGGGCGGTCGGGCTACTCCGTCACCCGGCAGATGGCAGCGGCGCTCCCCTGGGTGGACGGCAGTGTCGAGGACTCTGCGACAGGCATCCCTCCTCCTTCCCGGGTTTCAGCACCAATGTAACACAGTTAAAGAATGGGAAAGGAGGAGGCGAGAACCGGCTTGTCAACATAAATTATATTTTAATGAGAAACTTAAACTCAAAAACACATAAACAAACACACATGACGGACATGTCCGTAATTCTCTCTCTCTCGAACCATCGTCACCGGCCGCCTTTATCCCTTGCGCGCCTCATCAGGCTGATTGGGGACCGGGCGCGCGATATTCCGACCGGCCCCGCCCCCCTCCGCTCCACACTTATTATTCCAGGAATTGAAATTCCACACAAACCTCTTCTTAGCCAAGGCTGTACAATTGTCCAGAATGTGGGCAGCCTTGTCTAATACCTCTTAATACTGGTATTGGTGCACTTAAACCACCACCAGCTTTTACTATTACAAAGGCATTAAAATACAATAATTTAACATATGAAATAAAAATGTCACCAAACCAAATTTTTGTAAGACATTAAAAAGATAACCATGATCAACTCAATCAAAAGCTTTCTCTTGATCTAATGATAAAATGCCAAGGTTAGAATTATTAAGATTAAGATTAGAGATGCACCGATCGACCGGCCAGGGACCGGAATTAGACGATTTTCCGCATGCTCGGCCCGGACCGGTGATCGGCCGGTCAGCCTCACGTCTGTCCGATTCCAAGCCGGTCCGTTTTGTTGCCAGCTGCGCAGGCAATAACGTCACAGCCGCACGTAAACATGTCATTGGCGTGGAAGATCTTCACAGTGAGTGAAGAATACATAAAGTTTGAAATGTGTTATAAACCGTGGGGGAACCACCACAATAACTTTCGGATCGACAAACCTAATTAGACATTTAAAACACCATCACCCAGCTGAAAATGCCCATTTTAAAAAAGCAGCTAAAAAGGGAAAGTGGCTAAAGCTAGCCAGAGCTCAGAGCAACAAGTCAGCAGCCTCTCCTATCATTCCTTGGAATGAGCAGCGATTAGACCAAAGCAATTACGAGGAAAATTATGGAATTCATGGCCCTGGATGACCAGCTGTTCTCCATAGTTGAGGACAGAGGGTTCAGAAATCTGATAAATTTCCTCGATACAGAGTATGAGGTACTTTCCGACATCGCGTTGTCCGAGTTGTTTAATCTCATGTCACGTCACACACACAGCCTGTTACCTGTCAACATTTGGGTACACAAATCCGGGAGAGGGGAAGGGGAGTGCTGGATGGCAGAGGCAGGCTAAATACTATACAAATTGTGCCGTTGTGATTTAACGGAATTTTTCCCACCGTGTCCAATATTAAAATCAGTGCGACACACATTGCAAAAGGCTTGGGCATTGTCGGTATGGCTTCGGGATATGAAATTAAATTCTTCCATCCAGCTGTTGTTAAATTTACATGTATATTTTGTGTTTTCACTGGAGCACCAGCTGAGTCTTCTCCTCCCATCTACCAGTGATGCTTGATTTAACATCCCGCGTCTACTGCCTGCACAGATATCAACAGCGCAAATGGGTTGTAGGTTGCCAGGTTGAGGTCATAAATGATTTGTAATTTGTATGATGTGTCGATAGTGTGAGTAGGATGCGATTCATTCAAGATCTGGCAACTGAACCACCTTGGAATAATATATTGATTTGATTATTCATATAACGTGGTTTGGGCCATACAAATTACGGGAGTTTTTTTTGGGGAGAAATAACAAAACGGGAGACTCCCAGGAAAAACGGGAGTGTTGACAGGTTCCCGAAGCAGTGCTCAGTATTACAACTGATATTTGGACATCTAACGTAAGTTGAGCGTATTGGACACTTCAGTTTTTCAGATCTTTGGAATCTGCAACTCATTTGCAGTTAATTGTTATTTCTACCTCTTTCCAGTCACAGAGCACTTTATTTTGAGAGTTGTTTAAGTGAGAGAAGATCCTGTAAACTTAGTGCAGTTTGGGGGAAATTGTAATGTTTAATAATTTATTTTATTATGAAAATAAAATTTAGCATTGAAGAAAGGTAGATTTTGTTTGTATATGCGGTCAATAATAGTTCTTAGAAAGAAAATCGGAAAAAAATCTGTATCGGCAGGTCACACTTGCAAAAAATTGGAAATCGAAATCGGCCAAGAAAATTACAATCGGTGCATCTCTAGTTAAAATCAATTATATCCCTCACTAAAAAAAGACTGTCCATGATTGACTGATTAGGAATACAATATGTCTGGTCCTTCTGAATTAATGATTCCAAGTAACACTTGAGTCTGTTTGCTAGACATTTTGAGAATATTTTGTAGTCCAGACACAACAAAGATACTGGTCTCCAATTTTCAGAAGTCCAAGATCCCCTTTCTTTGGGATTAAGGATAGTACTGAACGTCGACAACTTGTAGGAAGTGACTTGTTTTCAATGCTTTCTAAAAGTACTTCATATAAGTCTTGACCAAGAATCTCCCAAAATTGTTTATAAAACTCTGCAGGTAGTCCATCAATACCTGGTGATCGACCAGTAGACATTTGTTGCATTGCCTCTGTGAGCTTCAGCAATGTAATTGGTTTGTCCAAGGATATTTTCTGCTCATTCCCTAATTTGGGTAATTAATTTAGTAAATCAGAACCATTCCCAGAATCACAACACTCAGCATCATATAAGTCTCTATAAAAATCTGCTGCTAGCTTCTTTAGTTATGCAAGATCTGATGTAAGAATCCCGTCATTATGACGAAGGTGGTACATTTGCTTTTGCTGGACACTTTTTCTTTCAAGGTTGAAAAAGAAAGTAGTAGAAGCATCCATATCCTTAACAGAGCAAAGCCTTGCCCTTATTAATGCTCCCTTTACTTACTCTTGTAGAATGAAAGTTCATTCCTCTTTTTTTTTGTCAAAGTTTTTTATGTTCAGTTCCATTGTTATTAAAAAGTGCACTCTCCAGCATTTCAATGTCTCTTTGAAGATTTTTTACTGTCGCTTGCACCATTGATGTATTATGTGAATTGTAGTTTTGACAAAACATTTTTATATTTGCTTTACCCACATCCCACCATTGACATAGATTTTCAAAAGAATTCTTTTTTAATTTCCAAATATTCCAAAAAACCTTAAATTTTTCACAAAATGAGGCATCTTGCAATAATTTAATATTAAGATGCCAATAGTAATTTGGCTTTGAACATTTCTTTAAAACAATTAGATGATGGTCTGAAACCCCACTGGGTGAAATAAAAACATTCATCACTCTACTATTCCACATCTTATCCAAATAAAATCTATCTAACCTTGCCCAACTTATCCTACTATCAGAGATTTTAAGCCACGTGTATTGTTTTACACATATATTTCTATTTCTCCATATGTCTATCATATCAAATTCAGTTTTAACACGGTACTTGATACATTATGTGGCTCCTCCCCATTTCTATCAATCGTAAAATCAATGGTACAGTTCCAATCACCTCCAATAATAAAACATACATTATTTTTATCAAATTTCTGAATTGCGTTTTCCAACTTTTTAAAAACTTCTATTCGCTCAGGACCACTATTCGGTGCATAAATATTTACAAGTACAAAACTGGTACCCATAAACTCTATCTGAGTTAATAATATTCTGCCGTTTACAATCTCTTCTGAAGCTACAATATTAATATCAATATTTTTGGAAAATAAAATGGCTATACCAGCACTATTGTTTGTCCCATGGCTTAGAATAGATTTTCCTTCCCACCTCATACCCTATTCAATTTCATTATCAATATCAGTATGTGTCTCTTGCATAAAAGCTATATTAATCTTTTTTATTCTAATCAACTCTGATACCATTGCTAACTTACTCCTGTCCCTTCCCCCATTTATATTTAAGGATCCAACCCTTAAAACCTCCATTAAAAAACAGAGAAATAGAGAGGAGAGAAGCAGAATAAAGCAATGGGAAACAGACACTCTATGTGATTTAACCATTACTTTTGTGAAGTGCCTTCTCTTTTCTTAGTTTTGTTACGATCTTCTTCATTCTGAACCGTTTTTGCCTACTTAATGCCTCATAGCTAACTGTCTTCTGTAACATCAACACTAACACCATTAATTTTTCTGTGTCTGGAAAAAAATCTTTCACTTCAACAGCTTTCCCAAAAGTTACATCTAAGAAATAATTTATCTCTTGCAGTGTATATCCATAATCCATAATTTGTGACCCAAAATCAGAGATATCAAATAATGTATCATCATCTCTAATCTCAGTTCCAGCAACCATTTCTACACTTTCTGACATTACAACACTTTCAACAAGAACCATTTCAACACTATTCCTTCTATCATCATCAATCATTACTCCATAATCATTTACTGGTAATGCATCTTCATCTTCTTCACTAGGTTTCAACGTTTGATCAGTATCTTTACTTTGATCATCAGTGACACTTCCAATCAATTCAACATTGTTTCTTTGCTCAGTGACCTGAGCTTGTGATTCGTGTTGAAAAGGATTCATTTTTATCAGACTCCACTGTCACAGCAGCAGAACTAGGCCCAGCAACCTCCTCTCTAACCTGATCCTTATGTGGGCATGCCGTCCTCTTATGCCCTATGTCACCACATTCAAAGCATCTCATGCTGCCAGTATTCGCGTAAACCATATACGCTTTTCCTTCATGCTGCACTGTAAACGATATATCCAGCTCTGTGCAGTTCAAAAACATAAACACTTGCCTCCTGAACGACATGACATGTTTCAAAGCTTCACTTTTGCATCTTAATGGTATCATTTTTATCTCACTTGCCAACTTTCCATATCTGGTCAGGCCCTGTTTCCATTTTCATTTTTGGGTGAACTATCTCTTTAAAACTACTAATCTAATCCTAACCTTTGTAACAGCGAATGGTTGCCGGGCAGTCACCTTCTTCCCCGTCACAACAGACTGAAGCCAGAAGAAGAACCGCCTTTGGTGCTTAATGTCATTAGAAACATCTCAGGTCATAAATTCACGTGACGTGGAACTTCAAAGTTTGTGTCGCAGTTGTAATCTACACGAGCAGTTCCAACTGTAACACACAGGCGACTGTCAAGAGCAGGAAGTAAATACTTTTCACCGATCTCAGCACTATTTTCCTCATGAGATAAGAAATCCAGCAGTTTGTTTCTGTTGTCATGCTGTAACAGGTAAGTGTCTCTGTGTTGAATATCTCTTAATGATGTGACAGTCGCTTTTGAACAGCGGCATGAAGTAATCGGATTATTGCTGCAGAATCTGCTAGTTTGTGTGCAGAAGGGTCTTGCACAAGCACCGTCAGTCTCTCCAAGGAAAAAGGGATGTCTTTGAGTTGTTTATGGTTTAGTTGGTTGTTAGAATGTTCCTAGCTGAAGAAACAAAGAGAAGAAACAACTGTAGCACTATATTTATTCCATTTCACACTACACTTTAACTTAAAATATAAAATAATATTGTATTTTAAAAGGTGGATAGCAGTTTCTTCAGATTTCTGTTTAGTCATAACATTTTTGTAATTTATCTGCACATGAAGAAATTGTTAATATATTAGGAAGATGGAAATAACAGTACACACAGTAGTCCAGCAACCATGGATGGCATGTGCATGTTAGCAATCACATTTACTCCAAAAATACAGAATCAATCCAATTGAACATGCAGTGAATAGTGAATAAGACATTTACTTATAGCACACATGAAGTGAAGATTATCCAGCACCAGCAGCAATATTCTCCTGACAGTTTAAACGGGTTGGATCGCCTGCTTGGATTGTCACAGAGTGACTGTCATAATTTGAGATTCAGAGGAACTTTTGATCCTGATTCAGAAATTTTGATTCTGGCTGATATGAGGAAGATATTAGATGGCTCATCTAAAATAAATTTTAAAATACTTAATTTATATCTTCATAAAATAGTTCTTAAAATACATCTGTTTAAATGAGATATGTGCATATTTGCAGATGGTATGATATTAGTTTTATTGATATTTGCCTTTTTATCATTAGACAAGACAGTTAAAGTTACAGGGAACTGTTGAGGAGAGAGGGAGAATGAAGCAGACGAGCAATTTAGCATTATGAGCTGAAATGCATCTGTCCTGGCTCTGACATGCAAAATGTTTAAATGAAACTGCTGCACACCATTCTATTATTGTAGTAAGACAATTGCACATAACAACAAAATGAAATGTGACTGGTTGTTTACATATCTCAGTCGCTTCACATGCAAGCAGGTGATACTCAGCGCATGAAGGAAACAAATTGGCTAAATGGGAACATTTATCAACCGATGCCGTTAATTAAAAAAATCTGAATATCGGCTGATTTATTGGCCTCGGGGTGATGTATCGGTCGATCAATAATTAGTTTAATTATTAGATCTTTTAATTTATGTGTGTGATGAGTAGGGGGCATGGCCGGGCCGTGATGACGCACGCTTGGCATTGAGTTGACTAATCAGCGGGAGAGAGATAAGGGGGGGGGGGCCGGAGACACCAGTTCGAGAGAGAGAAATGCATGAGTGTGTGTGTGTGTGTGTGTGTGTGTGTGTGTGTGTGTGTGTGTGTGTGTGTGTGTGTGTGTGTGTGTGTGTGTGTGTGTGTGTGTGTGTCTTTGTTTGTTTTGCAGGTTTTTGGAAAAGTCATTGGTCAAAAAGTGTGGGAATCTGTTTCCAGCACATTTTCAGTACCTAAATTTGTCTAGTTACTTTTGTTCTTGAAGATGTTTTCATTGTGTCCTCATATGCTATAAAAGAATTCTTTGAAAATTTGGAAGTATATTTTGTGTTTACAGGTCAAAGGCATGAATGCCAAACTAAATGAAAAAAGAGGGAACCGTAGACACAGACCACACTAATGCTGATAACCTGGTATTGTCACTTAAGATGCTGTCATTAAGATTCAATTTAGGGAGGTTTTCATTCAGGCCTAGTGTGTTAATGATCTTCTTTCTATTTCCCCCATATATCTTCTTTTCATAAGTCCAACAATGGCCTCCGGAATGCAAGAGAAACAGTACATGCCATCTTTGCTTAATTTTTTCATCTATAACCCAAAGTTTGGACCCCGTGAGGGGGAGGTAAGTCCTGTTTACTTAGAGAAATTTTAAAGAATAATCTAAAATTGTATTTGCACAGCTGTTTTTTATAGTATAGTTTTATTCCTCATAATTAGGCCCATGCAAAATCTGCAGATTTCGGCACAAATGGAATGGCTGCCCCAAAGAAGCCCTCCATCACTCACTTTTACTGGTAGCTGAAAGCATAATCAGTTAAGCCAAAATATTTAATACATATATTCATTTATAATACTTTGGCTAATCTGATTATGCTTTCAGCTACCAGTACAGTAGTGCAGTACAAGTGCAGGTCTCTCAGCTCCATTTAACATTTTACTAGGTTTATATATATTCCACAAAATTCTGCCGACATCTGAATCTTGGCCTGCTCAAAATGTACAAATGCAGGTAGAGGCCATGTTTGGGTTATTACATATTTATAAACATGCTATTTTGCTTTGTAGGAGGAAAAGAAGATCTTGTTTTACCACCCCATAGAAATAGAGAAGAACGAAAAGATTCGTAATGTTGGACTCTGTGAGGCCATCGTTCAGTTCACCAGGTTAGCACTCTAATGATGGGATGAGAGTGATGAACAACTATGTTCAAGGGGTTTGAAGTGGTTTATGATTCATACAGACAGCATTTAACCTAAGGTGCTGTTGGAGATTCAATGTTCAGTTCTTATTTACAGAACCTTCAGTCCAACCAAACCAGCTAAATCCCTCCACACTCAGAAGAACAGACAGTTTTTCCATGAGCCGGAGGAGAATTACTGGATGGTCATGGTATGTTGATGCATCAGTGGATTTTGTAAACATATTAACCTTTTGTTATCATTTAAAATAGAATAAAATCAAACTACTTTGACACTGAAGTGCAATTGAACCATGTAATGGGCATCTTTACATGTATCTTTCAAGGTTGTACGGAATCCAATGGTAGAAAAACCCAACAAAGATGGAAAACCACCAACTGTAGAATACCAAGAGGAAGAAATTATTGTAAGTAATGTGTGGGATATTAGTTGCACATTTTTAAATAAAGCAAAATGTTTATTTTATATACCGTACCCTTGATGCAGAAACTGATTAAGCTTCATAATTATGTAGACTTGTTTTTCCCCTTTTTGTGTTTTAGGATTCAGTTTATGGGTCCGTATTAGAGCAGTGCTACAGCATGTATAAGGTAGACACTTTTTTCAACAATTTTATTGAAAGATGCACTATTTTGTTACGGCTCGTGTCTCTAACAAGTTTTTTGTTTTTGATGATTTCTAGCTCTTCAATGGCACATTCAGCATGGCATTTGAGGCTGGTGGTGTGGAACTGCTCATCCAAAAGCTTGAAAAGTTCTTTTACAGGGTAAATAAAGTATTAAGAAAACTCAATCCTTTGATCAAATAAAAAGTAGTCGGTGTATACATTGGTCTGCACACATATGTACAAGTATGTCTTAAAAGGGACAACCATCAGTTTTACGCTTTTAAAACTCTCTTCTGTAGTTTCTTCACTGTCATACTGTCAAAATATGTGATTGTGACAAGAAGTGTGTGGCCAGGCCGTAAGGATGGATGCCTGGTGCTGAATTACCCCAATCAGCTGGGAGACGGATAAAGAGGAGCCAGAGATGCCATTGAGAGAGAGAGAGGGAGATGCATGCAGCCAACAAATGCATTCTGTGTTGGGCTGGGAAGGCCAACAGTGTGAGGGACACACTGAGCTGTAGGTGTGTGTGTGTGCGCTGAAAAGCAGTTTTATGTTGTGTCTGAGTGAAACTGTCTAATTAAAGTGAACTGTTCGCCCGGCTCCCACTTCCTCCTTCCGTAGGGAAAGCAGAGATCTGCCACAAAAACTTGTGAGTTGGAGGAAGACTTTAATTAGATACAGTTTCACTCGGACACAACATAAAACTGCTTTTCAGCACACATACACAGCTCTGTGTGCTGCTCATACTGTTGGCCTTCCCGACCCAACGCAGAATGCACATGTTCGTCGGCTGCATGCATATCGCTCTCTCTAACTGACATCTCCGGCATCTCCAGCTCCTCTTTATCCCTCTCCAAGCTGACTGCGGTAATTCCGCGCCAGGCATCCATCATTACAGCCGGCCTGGCCCTCATTGTCACAGTGTCTCTTGAGTCATTAAATTTCACTCTGTCAACATACTGTATCTTGAATGTGAACAAATGAATAGCGTGAGACAAGTAGTATGTTTGAAAATGGGCTATTATGGAAAAGATCTCTTTAAGGGATAGTTCACTCAAAAATTTTAATTCTCTCATCATTTTCTCAACCTCATGCCATCCCAGATGTGTATGACTTTCTTTCTTCTGCAGAAAACAAATTAAGATTTTTAGATGAATATCTCAGCTCTGTTGGTCCATACAATGCAAGTGAATGGTGTCCAGATTTCTGAAGGCCCAAATATCACGTAAAGGCATCATGAAAGTAATCCATTCAACTCTAGTGGTTTAATCCATGTCTTCAGAAGTGAATGGTTTTGGGTGAGAACAGACCAAAATATATCTCCACTGTACATCTTGCCTTTGCAGTTTCTAGACATGATCATAATTTAAAGCTTCCTAATGCTTGACACATGCACCGAGTACTAGTTGGCGTTATAGGAAGTGTAATCGAGCTTGAAATCATGATCGTCAAGGAGACAGCTGTCAAGATTAATAGTGAAAAAGAAAGAAATTACATTTTGGTCTGTTCTCACCCAAAACCAATTGAATCACTTCACAAGACATTGATTAAACCACTGGAGTTGTATGGATTACTTTCATGATGTCTTTGTCATATTTAGACCTTCAGTTTGGGCCACCAATCCCTTACATTGTATGGATTTACAGAGTGGAGAAATTCTTCTAAAAATCTTTGTGTTCAGCAGAAGAAAGAAAGACAAACATATCTTGGATTGCATGAGGGTGAGTAAATGACGAGAGTTTTTATATTTGGGTGAACTAACCTTCAGTGATGTGTTTACACAGTCGGTGGTTTCCCTAGCCCTAATTTGCATCTTTTGCTACTTGAGAGGCCCGGCAATCTCATTTGTTAAGGACTGCCATGTTTGTCTTATTGGTTCAAATTTCCTTGCTGAGGGCATCATGCTTACTCACCTATCTGAATAATTCAACTTAGGTCAAGGGAAACCCTTCTTGTCACCCCCGCTCTAACCTGAGCTGTGCCCTGATGCTCTCAGTGAAAGTGCAATTTGTGCCTTAGCTAAAATGTCACTGACTGCTATGCAAAGTCAAACCACCGCTGCATCTTAGCACATCCAGTTGACAAATTACATTACGTCAGCCTTATCAGGGAAGCTTTGGTAATTTCATCCATGTTTGCGGTTGCAGTGTTTTTGTACAGTTACTTCTGGATATTTCTTTAGATTTTCAAACCTAATCGTTTATATGCTGTACATATCAATGTTGTATTCATGTTTTTTTTATTTCTCTGATACTTGTGCAGTTGGACTAAGAGACATATATACACTTCGTGCCCAATAATTTGGCAAATTGTATTCCTCAGGATTATTTTTATTGTTGAACAAACACAATGCTCTCAGTCAATCCAAAATGTTATTGAATCTCAAACCTGAATGTTTAACAAAGAAAAAGTGACTTTTTCTTCCTCAGGGGAATATATAAGTGTGCACAATTATTATGCAACTGACAGTGTGCACAATTATTAGGCAACTAAATTACAAAAGATTATTTCACCCAAGTCAATTGTTATTAAATAAATTAAATAAAATGTTTGGCCTTTCTAAAATATTCAGTGACCAATATAGCCATCCTTCTGTTCAATAACTGCCATAAGCCTTCCATCCATGGAGTTTGTCAGTTTCTTGAAAAGCATTTTACAATATCTGACTTCTAACTTAACTGGTCAGTTAATTCTCTTTTTTGGTCCATTTTACCTGAGATAATGAAGCTGACTAATAGTTATGCACACCTTGATATAAGGTGTTAGTCACTTTCGCCACACCCTCCCTCATTACACAAAAACATACCAGCTGAAAATGTTTGAATCAAATAAGCATTCAGGTTTATTTGGTTTGGAGTTGGAAAATGTGCATGGAAATAATGATAAGATCAGAATTCTCACTTGCCTAATAATTGGGGACGCAGTGTATACAGTATATAATACCAAGCAGCTGATGTCTGAAAAAGCTTTTTTCCAAGAGAATCCAAGTTCACAACATTTTAAAGGATCTGTTGTTGCCACTCAAAAAGGTAATGTTGTATGAGAATTAACATATTTAAATGTGTCTGCTCTCTCTAAAGTACCTGCTGACACTTCACCTCCAGTCATGTGACCTGCTGGATGTGCTCGGGGGTATCAGCTTTTTCCCCTTGGACAAGATGACCTACCTGAAGATCCAGTCTTTTGTTAATCGAGTAGAGGAGAGCCTGAGTCTGGTCAAATACACAGCCTTCCTCTACAACGACCAGCTGATCTGGTTAATGTCAAGATATACTGTACACTTCTCACAGTTGCATTATCTAATTGCAGGTTGAAATGAAAAACACAATAGTTGCATGACATGAAGGAGGGGCTAAGTTGGATCTCTGAGCTATCTAGAGGGCATGAAGTCTGGGAGAGTGCAGATAGGCTGAGACAGGACTGCAGGGACTTACTAAAGCAGCACTGCCAAAGCTTCTTAATCATGAGCGGTCTGGCACAGGGATCCAGATAGACTTAAAACATGCCATTTAATCCTCTTTGTAGAATTCTAATCATGACTTTCACCTCTTGTTTTTTAAAAATCACTTTCACAGAGGTGTCTATGTTTATGCCTGTTGAATATTGTTTTTTATTATTTTTTAAAAGAGTAAAATTCTCTTTTATGACATATACCAACTACCACACTAGTACTATGTTCCAAAAGTTCTGAACACTTTGTTTTTGGCCTAAAACTTTTTGATCTAAGGCTAATGCTTAAATGCTTGAAATTGGTTTTGGAGACAAATATAAATTGTGCCTATGAATACATTTGTTTTGAAATTAATCTCATGCAGATGGTTGTGAGAATTCCCAGCGATGGCAAAGTTGTTATCAACGCATAGGGTGGCTACTTTGAAGAGGCTCAAATCTAGATACAATAGTTATGAAATACAGAATATAAGAGAGTTTTGATTTGTTTAACATTTTTGATTCTAAACGTTTGACTGGTATTGCAGGTACACAGACACACATTATTGACTAACAAGTAATCTGTTTAAAATTTCTATATGTTCTGTCCTGTATTTTGCAGGAGTGGTCTTGAGCAGGAGGACATGCATATTCTGTACAAATACCTGACAGCCTCACTGTTCCCACGGCACAGTGAACCAGAGGTGAGAAAACTTAATTTTCTTCTTGAAAAGAGATAATTACAAATCTCTGGTGCCAGACACATGTAAAGCTGTGTTAGACTGGACATTTGAATGATTCTCCCTTTTAACCCGACAGGTCTAATGCAGTGTTTACATTGAATACAACACGTCTAAATTAAATTACCCCATTATAATTAACAATGTTTCTTCAGCACTTTATTTTCCCCTCAGTCTGAATTAAAATGATTTTATTCACAAATATATGTGTGAATTGATTGCTATGAACGTCTGATTGATATGTCAAAGCCAGCTTTATACAAAATGCAGTAAAAATTAAATCAATATTTGGTATGACCACCCTGTGCTTTTAAAACAGCACCAGTTCTCCTACAGTAGGTAAACACTTGAGCACTCTTTTTTTTAAGGTTGTTAGCAGATAAGATCTTGTCATATTTCTATGTCTCAACTGATTCTGTATCTTAATGTAATCCCAGACTGGTTCAATCTGGGCACTGTGGGGGCCATGCCATCTGTTGCAGGACTTGTTCTTCTTTTATTCTATTCTGTGTGCAAAAGGAATGTTTAAAAATTGATTGATATCAAAATTGATATTTCCTATTAACAATCTAAAGCTGAAGATATAAAATAACCATCTTAAGACACATTTTTTGTGAAACATCTTATGTGCCATGATTCATTTAATCCATGTGTAAAAGTGTCCAATAACAGAATGGTTACTGATATTAAGCGAGTAGTATTTGGCTGGTCATGTGATTGAAACATGGCAGCCCCAATGAGGGGACCCTCTGCATGTAGAATACATTTGTTTATCACAGTTACTGATATGACTTAATCTCATGTGAGTGTTCATGATTTATATGTATGTTTCAAAAGTACAATTCATTTCTTTAGGAATAAACTTTTTTTAATGAGGAAAAAATACTTTGTGCACCTTTAAGTGTTTACCAACGGATTTCAGTTGAAAAGGAAATAGAATAGCAGTAGCAGCGTGTTGTCAATATCTTCCAGTGTAGAAACAGTGTATTTAAAGTACAGCTGCTGCAATGAATTATCTGTCTTTGTGTGTGTTTATTTGGCAGCTCGCTGGAAGGGACTCCCCTCTTAGGCCAGAGATGGCAGGGAATCTTTTGCACTATGGGAGGCAAGTATCCAAATATTTCCTGCTTTGATTTCAGGGCTGGAACGTCAGCCTCTTGCCCCTCTCTACCAGTCTGCTTGGCCTTGTTGGCTTTGGGGACACAAGGAGTCAACCGCAGTGCTAATACAACACAGATCAACCAGCGCTGCCAAATATCCGATTGCACAATGGTCATTTAATTGCTTTGGCGGGAAAGGGAAAACAATGAGCCCAACAGACTTCACAATAGCTTTCACAATCTGATTTTTCGACGAGATGTGGATAAGTCCAACCAGTCAGTGTGGCAACAAATATTGGGGATGCAATTGACTGATAGTAATAAGATGTATAGAGTATTCCCATGAGGTCAATCAAGGAGAGGCTGATTAATTATTGGCAGAGCTCTTTTTTGGTATGTCTTTAGTGTGTTATATGGTTAGGAGTTATGCCAGAGTGTCAGCCTGTGACTCATGACATCCTAGCACTGTAGACCAGGGCCACCCCCTCCAAGTATATAGCAGAACAACATAGCTGGTGGTAGCAAGCCATACAGACGTAGAACTGTGACTTGGCATTTATTCAGTGGCCAGGGAGATAATCACAGGTCATCTGAAAGAGGTATTTGTGGATTGTGGATTTTGATGCCTAGTTAAGTGGTCATGTGAAAATTGTATTATTTAAAGTCAAACATTCAGTGCTGTAGTGAAATCTTGAAAAGCAACTATAATTCATAGCCAACACACGTCATGGTTACCTTTGTAACCTCCATTCACCGATGGAAGTAACAAGACGTTGTGACGATTGTAGTGACACAAGGGGTCTCTTCTGAGAGCCTCGCGCACCTCTGAACTTGAGAAAAGGCCAATGTCAAGTTGGCACACAGAATTTGCATGCCCCGCCCCCGGACATACGAGTATAAAGGGGAGCGGGGGAGCAAGTTTTCACTGAGGAGCCGAGAATAAGGTTACGGCACATTACAGTGGTAGGGATAGTGATGTGGCAAGGGGAACACAACGTCTCGTTCCTTCCATCGGGGAATGGAGGTTACAACAGTAACCATGACGTTCCCCTTCTATCACTCACTCGACATTGTGTCGATTGTAGTGACACAAGGGGTCCCACTTCAAAACGCCATGCACTACCCGTGATACGTGACTGCTGAGCCAGGTGCAAGCAGGCTGCTGCTGTTTTTAATATAACACTATAATTTGCAATATAACTCTGGTAACACTGTCTGTTTAATGTTACAATAAATTACATTTGATAATTGGTCTTAATTGTTCTTTTATCACCTATGTTACAGATTTTTGACAGGACCCACAAATTTTAAAGATCCAGATGCAAAATTCAGATTTCCCAGGATATTTGTGTACACAGAGGACAGTTATGAGGAGCTACATTTGATTGTTTACAAGGTGAGAGAAGTGGTGATTTGGGGAAGTTTCAGTTGCATAAAAAGTTATTTATGCATGATAATTCATACAGTTAATACATTAAAAGAATTAACATGAATTCAATAAAAAAAATAACAATTTATTATTATAATAAATTAATGAATAGAAATTCATGTTAATTAAAACTATTAATTTATTAGTTATTAAAAATAATAATAATTAAGATTAATCTGTTAATAACATTTGCAAGATATTGACTAGTTTTTTTATTCTCGTTTCTTTTTTACTAGTTTTTTTTATTCTTGATCATTTAATTATTAAAGGAATAGTTCTTCCAAAATTAAAGTTCTCTCATAGGTTTACTCACCCTCATGCCATTCCAGATCTTTGAGCAGCCCCGACATGTAGGTGGCGATATAAACCAAAAGAAGAATGTGGAAGTGAAAGTGGAGATTTATGTAAAAGAAACAACTTAAATATTGGTCTTTTTCTCACCCACGTCTATCATATTACTTCTGAATACATGGATTTAACCACTGGAGTATTGTATACTGTCTTAATGTGCATTTTGGAGCTTCAAAATTCTGATCACCATTCACTTGTATTGTATGGACCTACAGAGCTGAGATATTCTTTAAAATCTTTGTATTCTGCAGAAGACAGAAAATCTTACACATCAGGGATGGCATGAGGGTCCATAAATGATGAGAGTATTTTGTTTTTGGGTGAACTATTTCTTTTAAGTGATTTTAAAACAGAAATGTATGTGTTTTTATTTCCTTTGCTTTATCAGTGCAAAGCACTATGAATTACCATTTTGTGTGAAATGTGCTTTATAAATAAACTTGTTTTGCCTTGTTACCTAATCCCCATGTTTTGGCAAATCTTTAAATAACCTTTGGTCTCTCCTGGGCAAGCTGACACAAGTGAAATTAGAGACAATATCATATCAACTCAAAATTGCTCATTCTCGAACAACTGCACAATTTACATGCCATGTTATTTCTTATCCAGGCAATGAGTGCAGCTGTATGCTTCATGGTAAATGGTAAGTACCTGTTCTTTCATTCTTTTTAAATATTTAAATTCAACTTGGGAGGATGTTACCAATTAATTGGGAGAATATATTTTAAAGAGATTGCCTAATTTTAACCAATCTCTCATACCCTGTTTTACTTTGTGTCCTTAGCAACAGTGGATTTAAGTCATGAGTTTTGTGAACAACTAGATGACCTGGTTGGTCCCCAACTCACCCTGCTGGCCTCTGACATATGTGAACAGTACAACATCAACCGGAGAATATCAGGGTCAGTACTAATTCAACTGTTCAGTAATATGGAAAAGAACTTCACCCGCTTGCATACTAAATACAAGAGCTCACTGTATCATATCTCATCCATTAAGCATATCTAAACAGTGTGTCCTTATCTTACCTGAGCCCTACATGGTGCAAAGTATTGTTTTGTATGGTACAATCACTCATATCAGTTTACATGCTACTTGTAACACTTTAAGAACAGAACTGTTGTATTTTTTCTTCCATGCATGTTGCACAGGGAGTAAATACTGTCTCTAAAAATAATTCTTTGAAATTTGTTAGGCCAGAGAAGGAGCCTCAATTTAAGTTCATCTACTTCAACCACATGAACTTGGCTGAGAAAAGTACCATCCACATGCGCAAGACAGCCAGCATCTCCCTCACCTCTGTCCACCCAGACCTCATGAAGATCCTCGGAGACATAAACTGCGCTTTTGCAAGGTAAACAGAGCTACTTTTGAGTGCTTTTAAGTGCACAACTTTGCTCCGATTACAACCTGACAGTGGAAATGCCTTAAACTGGATTGGTCATAAAATGTTCAAGCGTTCGGCACAACTACATTTTTGCCTATTACCCCGATTTCACTCTGAATGTGAATGCCTTCACCAGCATTTTGCCGGCTTATTCAGTATGTGCATATCGGTTTGTTTTGATATCAAAATCTAATTAAGCTTTATTATAGCTTTTAGTTTTTATATGTAAATAATTATTAATTGATTTCAGAAATTCGTTTTTTTTCTGGTGACACATCAATATGTATTAAGCCACCATCTGTGCTTATCTTTGTAGGGTTGATGAGGACGAGGAAATAATTGTTAAAGCGATGACGGATTACTGGGTCGTTGGCAAGAAGTCTGATCAGAGGGAGCTGTACGTCATCTTGAACCACAAAAATGCCAACCTCATTGAAGTGAATGGTATGCTTTTAATGACAGACATTTAAGTGATATACTGTACAGTAATGGTGTGAGGTTGTGTACCGTAATTTCCGGACTATAAGCCACAACTTTTTTCCCACTCATTGAACCTCGCGGCTTATACAATGACGCGGCTAATATATGGATTTTTCCCGCTTTCAAATTTTATAAAAAAAATAATAAATTCTGTGACGTGCTCAGTTTTTCGGCAGCGTGAAGCTTTCATTAGACCAATGAAATTGCCGAACGGGTTAAGGTCAAAACAACTTTTTTTGTTTACTGTTTAGATTAAATCGAAGGCTCAAACTTCCCATCATTCTGATTACGGTAGTAATTTTGTCACCCTCACCATGGCAAAGACATGGAAAACGCATATGATGCTGCTTTCAAGTTGAAGGCGATTGATCTGGCTGCTGCACGGGAGCTTGGTCTTAATGAGTCGATGATAAGACGTTGGAAACAGCAGCTTGAGGAATTGACTCAGTGCAAAAAGACAAAATATGAGGCTATTCAACTCCGACACCGAAGGAGATGACTTCAGTGGTTTCAGTGCACAGGACGAGGAAGATAGTGACCAATGACTTTCTTGGTAGGCTACTGTTTACTGCAAATGTTTTATTACAAGCCGTGTGTGGCAGCGGGGGCATGGTCAAGCGCCCATCCGGGAGAGAAAAGCTGTAAGGGCGCTTACACCTGCGCTAAATTATGTCTAACACCGGTGTCTAATTTCAAGTGCCCTGCTTCACGTGTCCTTCTTGGGAAAACTGTCACACGGGCACCAGTGTAACAGTTTTCAGCAGGGCACTTGACGTTCCAGGTAAGGCTTTTAATGGCCACAGCAATGTTTACAATCAATTTTATAAAGTTTCTCAATTCTTCTATGCGCCAACACTAGACTGACGTGTGTCACTCTCTCAGCTCTGTGGCTGCTGCCTTTTATGCCGCTCTCCCCATGCTTACTGAAATTAGACACCGGTGTTAGACATAATTTAGCTAAGGTGTAAGCGCCTTACCGCTTTTCTCCCGGACGGCGCTTAACCACGCCCGCTGCCACACCGTGTTTCGTTAAAGCCTATTTATTTTTGTTACAAGTCGTGTTTCGTTAAAGCCTGAGTAAAGTTCATTTGTTTCAATGTACGGTAGGCACCTGCGCTTATAGACAGGTGCGGCTTATTTATGTTCAAAATAATATTTTATTTAAAAATCAGTGGGTGCGGCTTATATTCAGGTGCGCTCAATAGTCCGGAAATTACGGTAGATGTCCAATAGTCAGCTGTTAATTACCATAGTACTTGGTTATTTAGTTTTAGTTAGTTTAAAACTTTTAAAAAAATAATTTTGACCTGAATTCTCACCAAGCTTCTGTTTGTGTTACAGAGGAAGTAAAAAGGCTGTGCGCAATACAGTTTAATAATATTTTTTTCTTGGACTGAAGAGAAAGGATGAGCGAGGACTACTTCATTTGACTAAAACTGTCAGCTGTTCAGGTTTTACTGACAGTACCATTGTAATGCAATAACTGCATTGTAAAAAGGATTTTTCACATTGTGCAATTTTTTTAGATTTTTATTTAATCTATACAAAAATGTGGTTGCTTCCTTGTAATTAATTATAAAATCTGAATTTTACTGAGACAATGACTTCTTTCTGCATTTGTACATATTGTCATGTTAAAGTATCCATCAGTTATATTCTCTTTTGTGTTTCATTCTCATTATTCAGATTTGTTTTATCACTTACAGAAACAATTAAGTTGACTTTCAAATGATAAATCATTTGAGCTATATTTGTATCTTATTTTAAATGTTATCCATATCATGCTTTAACAGCCATGACAAATAAATGTTAATTTTCATAAAATGTAATTTGCTGTTCTTGTTCAAGACTCCTGAGTACAGTGCACTTTACTGTCATGTAGAATGATCATTTAGTAATATTTAACAATTATATGTAGTAATATAATCTTTAGTGATATATGTTACATAATAAGTGATGTGTGTGTGTGTGTGTGTGTATATACAGTATACATATACAGCGATCAGCCACAACATTAAAACCACCCGCCTAATATTGTGTTGGTCCCCCTCGTGCTGCCAAATCAGTGCCAGCTCGTATCCCAGAATAGCATTCTGAGATGATATTCTTCTCACCACAATTGTACAGAGTGACGTCATCTGAGTTACTGTAGACATGGTCAGTTGGAACCAGTCTGGCCATTCTCAGTTGACCTCTCTCATCAATAAGGCATTTCCATCCGCAGAACTACTGCTCACAGGATTCTAGAGACTGTTGTGTGTGAAAATCCCTGAAGATCAGCAGTTACAGAAATACTCAAACCAACCCGTCTGGCACAAACAATCATCCATGCGATTATCTAATCAGCCAATCATGTGGCAGCAGTGCAGTGCATACAATCATGCAGATATGGGTCAGGAGCTTCAGTTAATGTTCACATCAACCATCAGAATGGGGGAAAAATGTAATCTCAGTGATTTGGACCGTGGCATGATTGTTGGTGCCAGATCCGCTGGTTTGAAACAAACAAAACAAAAAACATCCAGTGGGGCAGTGCTACAGATGAAAATGCCTTGTTGATGAGAGAGGTCAACAGAGAATGGCCAGACTGGTTCTACAGTAACTCCGATAACTGCTCTGTAAAATTGTGGTGAGAAGAATATCATCTCAGAATGTTATGCTGGGATACAAGCTGGCACTGTTTTGGCAGCAGGAGGGGGATCATTGTAAATCATGCCCCAGTTTTGATTAAGATTACAAGCCTCTGATTACATTCTTACATCCATACTTGCGTTTCACCGGCCATATGTGGGCCAGCGTGTCATGGCAACATATATATATATGCTACTACTGTTGTGTTGTCCAAACAAATCAGTATGTGGTGATTCACAATATTCATAATATGTCAGAAGTCGGGCGTCCATTACACTCCGTGCCCCAACCTGTGTTGGATGCCTTTGTGGTCAGCACTTTCTTTCTGAAAACTTGACCCAGCATAACACACTGTTAGTAGAAGGCTGGACTTGTCCATGGTGCTAGAGCAGCCAGACAGTGGCGAGTTACTGCGATGGACATTCAAATGAAAATATATAACCTAACTGTTTTCTTTCCTGTGATCCACATTGGAAAGGATGTAATTGCTGCGTGGGCAAGCTGAATAGGGTGCACGCCAGGATTTTTACATTTTGTTCTGAACTTCAGAGAAGTACGGGGCAGATCTACAAGACGCAGTACCTTGACTTTCTTCAAGGCGAGATTGTGTAGGTTCCTCTGAAGGAGACCACTCGATATCGAGCTCTTTGACTGCCCTTTAAAGGATGCAAAGCATCGCCTTGTCAGTGGCACATACATGCCCCTCGCCCTCACTGGGGGAAGGGGCAGTGGCATGATCCAATGACCACTAGCCTGATGCAGCTAGAGACATGACATTGTCATCATCCCCAGCATCTGAACTGCCAAACGAGGCGAGGGGGTTTCGTGTGATTCCTCGGGTGTCACAGAAGAGGCGGGTGGGAGGGTGCATGAGGCTGAATCATCCCTTAGAACGAGGGCGATTCGTGAGCGCAGCATCTTGAGACTCATGCCCTCACAGTGAGGACAGCCTGTCTCCATGAGAGCTGACTCTGCGTGGGCATGGCCCAGACATAGAATGCAGCTCTCATGCTGATCTGATGGTGGGATGTGCCTTTCGCATAAGGAACATTTAAGGAACGACATCTTTAAAAGGACGCGAACATGTAAGCGACTCTTTTTATATATATGTTATATATGTTAGGGCTGTCAATCGATTAAAAGTTTTTAACGAATTAATTACATGGTGTCCCGATTAATTAATCGCATATACAAATATTTGCAGAGAAAGCCCCTCATATAACAATAATTAAATATATTGATTAAATAATTATACTTAGTTATCTTTAAATATTTAACAATTATATATATATATATAAATATATTCAGATAATTAAAATGCATTACATTCTTGTGACAGAAGAGTTAATAATTGATAAGACAATACTAAAAGCGGCTTTAGAGTACAATGTATTGTTTACTACCATATTATTGAACATAAGCCAATCATTATCACACAGTTCACAGCAATCCATTTCACAAGTGAATTTGTTTGAGATATATTATGAGGGCTTGTTTAAGAACACGTCAATTTACATCTGCGTCAAGATGCTTGTGTAGCGTCTCTGTTATGCTGAGTCATAAACATAAAATTTTTAGGTCACTGTGTCAAGTTAAATATAGATTAATACTTAGAAAACACCTTGAGATCCCTTATTTGATCCCTTGTATGCCCTCCATCAAGGATTTTGAACGCAAAAACATAACGTTTGTGTTGTTCTGTCTGGATGGTTGTTTTCTTCACTGTATAAACTGCACATCGCCACACAGCTGAAATTTCATTAACTGCCCTCTGGAGTAAATAGGTGGTACTACAAGCTTGCATTCCTCAGGAATCTTCCTTGTTATGGTCCGGGGACATGCGATTAATTGCTTTAATTTTTTTAACACGTTATTTAAAAAAACATTAATCGCACTGAATTAACGCGTTAAATCGACGGCCCTAATAAATATATATATATATATATACACACAATATACAATTGCTTTATAAGGATACACAACACCTGCCGAAGCACTGCGGGGAATCAGGATACTGAAGCGGCCCGTTCGCAAAGCGTCAAGTGGCGAGGCAGAGCGATGTTTGCCGGAGCACTGCAGGGGAGTGGAGAGTCTTCTCTTTGCCGTGAAGATTCCGCCCACTGATTCATGTAGTTGATAGCGAAGTAGTAGAGGGCTTCTAAACGAGAGATGAATCATTGTCTTGAAAGAAGAAAATTCTGAGGAATGTGTTTTGCGCACCTGCTTTTGTAGCGGACAGTTCTGTGTCAAAACAGGCGGGGCTCAATCACCATAGCCAATATTTGAATTGCCGTTATTGTAGAGAGGTTTCAACTAGGTCGTGTGAAAGGACTCTCCCCATATGCGGTAGCACGCAATGTCAAGTGTACTGACTCGTAAGGGAACGATAGGTTGTATTTGCAGATTTGGTTTCAATTGATTGTAGATAAACTACAAAATACTCTGTGAGCTTACTGCAAGTGTGAGAGTGCACAAATGATTCAGCAAGCTTTCTGAGGCATTAAGATTAGATTGCAAATCGATTAAGACTGCTTTCTTATCACGTGTGACCAATTCATTTTAAAGAAATGGCTATTTGTAGCAAAGATACAGCCCATCACTGCTTTCATGCTGCTTTTATGTGCTTTTTGAGCTTCAAAGATCTGGCCACCATTGCATTGAGCTGAAATATTCTTCTAAAAATCTTTGTTAAGCAGAAGAAAGATAGTCATACACATCTGGGATGTTATGCATAAATTAGTATTTTTAATAGTTGGGTGAACTTTTCCTTAATATTTGGGTGAACTTGGGTGCACTCAGTCTCTGATACACTATGATGAATTTATTAATCTTGCATGACTTAAGGGAATAATGTGCTTATTGGTTGGTACAAACCGTTTAAAAGCCGGGATGTATGATCATAATGCTTTGACACCAGGCTCTAGTGATTTACCTTGACTTTTATCCTCTGCAAGAGGCTGAATATACCTTTCTGAATAGTATCATTCAAAATATTAAAGTATGCAGCATATATGTGCTTTATTTATATAGAACTGATTATTTGGTTATAGTAGTGGCAAAAATAGAAACATCAAGTGTAAAATGTTCCAGTCAGCTACTAAAAGAAAATATTTAGCTGAGCTGGTCCACTTCTACTGAAATGAATTCGAGATATTTCAACGTCCAACCAAGAAGCTCTAGCGTCCAACGGTCAACGGGTGTAGAAATGAAGTCCCGCCTTACAGGTAAAAGAGCCAGTCACCTTTTAGATACAGACATCACCTGTCAATCATCTCGAGAAAACGCATGCGCATTAGCTAAACAATAATTTATGATACCCGCGTTGTATGATTTCACGACTGATTTGAAATATGTTCTTTGATCGTTATCTCGACCAACCGTTTTTGAGATTCCTGTGTTCCCCCATTCAAGTATATAGGAGCTGTATTGTCATGACCAGAAATAGCCCCGAGAGAATGTTCTAAAAATTTCTGACATTGGACTGACTCGCTAGATACACTTTGGTACTAATATGTTTTTTTTTTTTTTTTTTAATGGGCAGTGCCAGAGCCATATAGAGAGTTGCGACAACGGAAGTTCTAAATGCTTGATCGTCACGTGATTCACGTAGACTTCAGATAGTTCCAGGAAGTGGTTTGGCGGGCATTGCAAACTGTTAGAGTGACAGAACTGCGATTTCTGGTAATTAGTAGTCAATAAATGCATTTATTTTATATATTTATGTAACACACCAACATATGTTTGTAGCATGAGTATGTTGTTACAGCGATGTTGTTTTTTTAAAGATCAAATCAGCTAATATTTGAGGATTAGTGTTCGCTTACCGTTATTTGCCTCAACTTATTTCAGGCTAGGATTTCTGTTGCCTTTTTATGTTACCTCATGTTCATTGTTTTCACTAATCTCATGGTAACTAATGTCATATTTATGACTTTTCAGATAGTACAGAGACAGGCTGGTGACAGGTGATTTCCAGCTCGCACCGCACAATGGGTCAATGAACTATTAATTATTAGCAGCAGTTACGTAAATGTAAAATTTAGTGAAATGAAGCTTATTGTTTACAATTCTATATATAGTAATATAATTATTTATATATTATAAATATTATATATCTAATGTATAATTCTTACAATACTTATTCATATTCACAATATATTCAGCTTTAAAACAACTTAAGCATACTCGTATATAAACTGCCGTTCAAAAGTAATGAGGCTGAAAATTCAGCTTGGCATCACAGGAGTAAATTACATTTTAAAATACATTAAAATAGAAAACAGTTATTTTAAATTGTAATAATATATTACGATATTACTTTTTTTTTGTATTTTTATTCAAATAAATGCAATAACTATTTACAGCAATTCATGAATACATTTCTAATAAATTAAATGGCATGCCAAGCATTTTGTATGTGTCCTTTCTTTCATGTTCTCGTTGCATAGTCTTCACCATGGTTTGCTGTGCTGCATGGGGATGCTCCAATCGCTCAGAGAAAGGTGTGCAAATGTATGGCTTCCCCACTGACATGGAGAGGAGAAAAAAATGGTTGGCTCAAGTCAGCAGGAGCAATCTAAATATAAATATGATTCCTTAAATTATTATTTATAATATACATTTCATATTTAGTTTAGTATGATTCCTTATATAAAACAGCAGTACAATACACATTTAGCACAATACTTTATTGCTGGCTTATTTGAAACATACCTTTTGTATGGCACTATAGGACCGCAGCACTCCTGACCTGCATCATCACTGATGCTCCATCACAGAACAGTCCTGTGGCATCACTAATCCTCCATCTACCAGCGCATATATACAGGTCCTTCTCAAAAAATTAGCATATTGTGATAAAGGTCATTATTTTCCATAATGTAATGATAAAAATTAAACTTTCATATATTTTAGATTCATTGCACACCAACTGAAATATTTCAGGTCTTTTATTGTTTTAATACTGATGATTTTGGCATACAGCTCATGAAAACCCAAAATTCCTATCTCAAAAAAATTAGCATATTTCATCCGACCAATAAAAGAAGTGTTTTTAATACCAAAAAAAAGTCAACCTTCAAATAATTATGTTCAGTTATGCACTCAATACTTGGTCGGGAATCCTTTTGCAGAAATGACTGCTTCAATGCGGCGTGGCATGGAGGCAATCAGCCTGTGGCACTGCTGAGGTGTTATGGAGGCCCAGGATGCTTCGATAGCGGCCTTAAGCTCATCCAGAGTGTTGGGTCTTGCGTCTCTCAACTTTCTGTTCACAATATCCCACAGATTCTCTATGGGGTTCAGGTCAGGAGAGTTGGCAGGCCAATTGAGCACAGTAATACCTTGGTCAGTAAACCATTTACCAGTGGTTTTGGCACTGTGAGCAGGTGCCAGGTCGTGCTGAAAAATGAAATCTTCATCTCCATAAAGCTTTTCAGCAGATGGAAGCATGAAGTGCTCCAAAATCTCCTGATAGCTAGCTGCATTGACCCTGCCCTTGATAAAACACAGTGGACCAACACCAGCAGCTGACATGGCACCCCAGACCATCACTGACTGTGGGTACTTGACACTGGACTTCAGGCATTTTGGCATTTCCTTCTCCCCAGTCTTCCTCCAGACTGTGGCACCTTGATTTCGAATGACATGCAAAATTTGCTTTCATCCGAAAAAGTACTTTGGACCACTGAGCAACAGTCCAGTGCTGCTTCTCTGTAGCCCAGGTCAGGCACTTCTGCCGCAGTTTCTGGTTCAAAAGTGGCTTGACCTGGGGAATGCGGGGATGTTTCTACTCCAGACTCAGTCCACTGCTTCCGCAGGTCCCCCAAGGTCTGGAATCGGTCCTTCTCCACAATCTTCCTCAGGGTCCGGTCACCTCTTCTCGTTGTGCAGCGTTTTTTGCCACACTTTTTCCTTCCCACAGAGGTGCCTTGATACAGCACTCTGGGAACAGCCTATTTGTTCAGAAATTTCTTTCTGTGTCTTACCCTCTTGCTTGAGGGTGTCAATGATGGCCTTCTGGACAGCAGTCAGGTCGGCAGTCTTACCCATGATTGCGGTTTTGAGAAATGAAACAGGCTGGGAGTTTTTAAAAGCCTCAGGAATCTTTTGCAGGTGTTTAGAGTTAATTAGTTGATTCAGATGATTAGGTTAATAGCTCGTTTAGAGACCCTTTTCATGATATGCTAATTTTTTTGCCTAAAAACACTCCACCCATATGTTTTGCAAACTCAATTCACACTAAATTTATATCAATAGGGTGCACTTTATTATTAAGGAATTTTATTATTTAATACGTGTAATAGGGAACAAACCTGATATCCTCATTTTTACCACTTCCACCCACCGCTGTCACACGTGGTCAAACGTTATATTTAACTAATATGCAACTTACCTCACCCTGCAAAACATATATGTTTAGACTACATTTCTCTAATTCCAAAAACGATGGATGAAACTGAATCAAGAGAACAGATTTTACAATTAATAGGGTGTTCGTTACTAACTTTATCCAGCTCCAATCCTTGCCTAATCTTTTAGTTATCCGATAACATCCCTTATCTCCTAATTTAACACTCAACTATAAGGTTTTAATTTACAAGTTATTTTATTTAGATGTACTGATAATATACAGAATAAGATAATATTATTCTTTAAACGTCTCACCTTTTAAAAGTGCGTCGCAAACGGTTTATTCGAGAATTCTGCTGCATCTCTACGGCGCGGCATGTGTTTGCTGCTACTTCCGGGAACTATTGAGAGGCTCAACGAGCCGCCATTGCTGTAAAAGAAAACGTTCCATTGGCGTCAATAGAGTTGTCGCAACTCTCTCTCTGGCTCTGGGCAGTGCATACTTCCTCATCCACATCGAACCAATCAACAGAGTTTTTTGTGTAACGCGAGCCTATCAGAGGAGCTGTCTTCACTTTTCAAAACCTGCCCGCCTTATTGTAAATTGTAGAATTCGGGCAGGTAATCGTTTGATCATTGAATAGTGTAGAAACGACATAATTATTTCGTCTGGATATAACGTGTTGTGACTCCTGGGAACACAACAATATTAAGGTAATATAATCTCTCGTTTTAATGGGAAGTAATAGATTTTATATTTTTCTCGCTTAGTATACCGAAAACAACATTGTAAGTGTGCATGTTTTAAGAAACTCCACTTAGAAAGTTCAACAAGTCGTATGACACATTTTAAAGTAGAATCGCTAGATTGATTTAATAGGGTAAATTAACTCAAAATAAAAATGTCGGTGTCATTTACTCACTCTCATGTTGTTCCAAATCTATCTATCTATCTATCTATCTATCTATCTATCTATCTATCTATCTATCTATCTATATATATATATATATATATATATATATATATATATATATATATATATTTTCCTTCCCGTAGAATTCAAAAGGAGATGTTAGGTACATACATCTTCAGTCACCATTCACTTTAATTGTATCGAGAGAAAAAATATGCATTGATAGTGAATGGTGACTGAGGACTACATACTGCCCGACATCTCCCATTTGTTATACAGAAGAAAGTCATACAGATTCGCAACAACATGAGTGAGTAAATTATGACAGGATTTCCATTTTTGGGTGAACTATCCTTTTAATCAGGACAGATAAAAGGTTTAGTTTGATATTTAATTTTTAAGTCCAAATGTATTGACAAACTACAAAATATAGTGGAGAAAACCTGACACTGACATACATCCCTGTTGCCAACTAGCTTCAGTTTTAATATATACTATGATTTTTTTCACAACATCTCTAACAAATAAATGAATGCAATTTAGATGATTGACTGTTCTTATTGTGGTAACTCTCTAAGGATGGACACTCGCTTTGCTCACCTGTACAAGCGGGACAGTAGTGTCTCTCTGATCAGGCTGAAGATGTCCAGACGCAGGTCTCAGTCTCAGAAAGAGAACAGAGAGAAGATGCAGAACCTTCGCAGACACCTCGACCAGCTGCCTGAGATAGAGCTCTCAATGGATGCGTCCAGCATCATGGCCACCCAAGAGATTGCACCCAAAACAAAGACAGCTAAAGGTTGATATAATAATTACTTAGATTGACTCATTTGTGTGATTTGATTATCCTTTGTAAACTAGTTAGTGCATTTGTATATTTCATAATAGATGTGAATACTGCGGCTGAGGAGCGAAAGAAGATGCTTGCTCGCTACAAAGAAAACAAGATATTGCAGAAAGAGAAGGAAAAGAGGGAGAAAGAGAAGAAAGGCGTGTTTAAGGTGGGCCTGTTTAAGCCACAACCACTTGGCTATCTGCCATCAAACTCTGCTGCACCAAGCAGAGCAAAGGTGAGTGATGTGAATAACAGTATGTGATGGATGTGTGTTCATATAGGTCATCATTCTCAAACTGTTAATAATAATATATATTTTTTCATTTTACATTATGTCAGATCACTGAGCCTAACCTGTCCACAAGAGTGACCCGCTCTATGATGCACAATCAAAAGGTACCATTGCTTCCTTGTTGACTTTCTATATGTTGTCTTGCCTTCGTGCACACATCTGTAGATATAATGGTGTTAAAGGAATTGTTCTCCCAAAATTATAATTCTCTGATCATTCACTCACCCGTATGCCATCTCAAACTCGTATGACTTTCTTTCGCAAGAACACAAAGATATATTAACGGAGAAATTATGTCTGTTTGTCCATACAATGCAAGTGAATGGTGACCAAAACTTAGAACTTCCATAAAGCACAAAGGCAGCATAAAAGTAATAAATACAACTCCAGTGGTTAAATCTGTCTTCTGAAGAAATCCAATCAGTTTTAGGTGTGAACAGTCAACAGACCAAAATATCTCCTTATTCATTATAAATCCTGACATCAGCAGTCTCCTTCGTGATCATGATTTCAAGCTTGATTACACTTTGCTGTAGCGCTATCTAGTGCTCTGCGTGTTCGTCAAGCACTAGGAAATGTAATCAAGTCTGAAATCATTGGTCTGTTGACTCTGTTCATACCTAAAATTGGATTGCTTCAGAAGACATGGATTTAACCAGTTGAGTCTTATGGATTAATTTTATGATGCCTTTTATGTCCTTTTTGGAGCTTGAAAATTTGGTCACCATTCACTTGCATTGTATGGAAAAACAGACATCATATCTCCATCAAAGTATCTTCGTTTGTGTTTCGCTGAAGTAAGTCATACAAGTTTGAGACCACATCAGGGTGAGTAAATTATGAGAATTATATTTTTTGGGGGTGAACTTTTCCTTTATCATCTGTCATTATGGATTTATTCAGGCGCAATGTGAAAATCAGATGGTATATTGTTGTTTGTTCTGTATTTTTCCTGCTGTTATAGGCAACCGTACAAAGACAAGCTGTTCCAAACAAAGGTTTGTCCTGCATGTTTAACTTAACATAATAATGATCAATGACATTGAAACAATTGTTCAGCTATTGTTTGTCTTCAAACAAACTGTAATGCGTTTCATGCTGTTGAAGAAGAATCTTTGTATTTGTACAGTTGAAATGGCACCAACCACCAGAGCTCTGACCAAGAACAACTCGAAAGCTCAGATCACTACCAAAGGCAGAGTAGCCACAGGTGACTGCATCACTCAAATGACTCTTTTATAATGTAATGTAAATAACTAAATGTAATTGAAAGTGTGTTAACTAGGATTTTTATCCCCTTTATGTATCATTTTACCATTATTTAACCTGGCAAGTCACTTAAAGGGGTAGTTCACCCAAAAATGAAAATTCTCTCATCATTTACTCACCCTCATGACATCCCAGATGTGTATGAATTTCTTTCTTCTGCAGAACACACACAAAGATTTTTAGAAGAATATCTCAGCTCATTATGGCCATACAATGCAAATGAATGGTGGCCATGACTCTGAAGGTCCAAATATCACAATGCATAATGAAAGTAGTCAATAAGACACCAGTGGGTTAATCAATGTCTTCTGAAGTGATCCAATCGATATTGGTTGAGAACTAAAATGTAATTCCTTTTTCAGTATAAATCTTGACACCAGTCTCCTTGGTGATCATGATTTCAAGTGCAATTACACTTCCAAGAGCTTAACGCATTCGCAGAGCGATAGATGGCACTATAGGAAATTATGATAGTGCCTATAGACTGCAATATCAAGATGTACTGTAAAAAAGTTAAGAGTTATATTTTGGTCTGTTCTCCCCAATTAGGTCACTTCTGAAGACATGAATTAAACAACTGGATTCTTATGGATTACTTTGTGATCTTTGGACTTGCTAAGTTTTGGTCACCATTTACTTGCATTGTATGGACCTACAGAACTGAGATATTCTTCTAACAGTCTTCATTTGTGTTCTGCAGATGAAAGTCATACACATCTGGGATGTTATGTAAATGATGAGCGAATTTTCATTTTTCATCTCTTTAAAAGGTTTTGCTTCCAACAGTCATGGAAAACCTGGAAATATCAGAATGTTTAAATTTAATTAAGAAGAATTTCTATTTTGAACAAATTTTCTTTTAGTTTGATATTATTTTTTTTATTTGTTTATTTATTTATTTTTTTCTACAGTTGAACCATCTGTGAGAGCTCCAACCACCAGATCATCTTCTAAAACAACAATGGCAGATGTGGCTAAACCAGTTGCTGGTGAGTTTTATCAAAACAGTCTTGGACTTTTTATGAGAGAGAGCGTAATTTCACTTATAACATGTCTAGTGGTCTTCTGGTGCTATATGCTGTATGTAATTATCCTCTGTGACGTAGATTCTCAAGCGCCAAAAACAAGATCAACTGTCAAGTGTCCTGCAGCACCCTCTTCAGGCAGAGAGAAAGCCATACAAGGTAATGAGGCCTTGAGCTTCCATTTTACTGACATTTTTTTCTGATATTGTATATGATAAAAATGTTTACACAGCATGCCTCTCTGGAATAGTTTACTCTGATTGGATGTGTCATTCTGCAGTCTTTATATTGATGCTCACTAGACTATTCTTCTCACATAATATAGTTTCAAATCAATATTAAAACAATATTTCTGGTTCATTTATACATTTTTTGGCAAGTAGTCATGAAATAAACTGGATCATTTATAGTTAGTCGGTCAGATGTTTTGGTTTGTTTTTCGATAATGACCACCTGACTGTAAATTGCCATAGTGTAGCTCAGTAGGCAGTAATGTGCACGTGTGTCGTGGTGGTGGTGAAGTGGTCTAAGCACCATAACTGGTAATCTGGTAATCAGAAGGATGCTGGTTCGAGCCACACAGCCACCACCATTGTGTCCTTGAGCAAGGCACTTAACTCCAGGTTGCTCCAGGGGGATTGTCCCTGAAATAAGGGCTCTGTAAGTCACTTTGGATAAAAGCGTCTGCCAAATGCATAAATGTAATAATCAATATGTTATCTTCTATAGGAAACACAAAGGCAAATGCTGAAATGAAGGTGAGGCATCGATCATATCTTGTTTCTTTTAAATATTGTAAACATTGGTTGTAATTTGAAAATGAGATTTTATGTTTGGGTGTTTTTATCCTGCTAAGATAAAGGATGCTGCAGTTGATTCCGTGAGTCCTGAGGAAGAGAAAGCACCCAAAGGTGTTCTTTCCTCATTTGCTCCTCAGGGCTTTGTGTTTCAAGCTCCTGTTGGTCTGAGGTCCTTCCAGCCTGCACCCCTTTCTCCACGTTCAGCCAGTGCTTTCATCTCACCGAGGTACAGAGGATTCATTCTAATCAACTGAAGCATTGCTAACTTTGTTTTTCATGTATTTCTTACTCACATTTTGACTGTTTTCAGCACCATTTGTATGATTGTGGCTGGGAATTCTAACAAAACCAACTTTTCAGTAGTTGATACAAATATAAAAAATGTTATACCAGTTTTGATACCACAGCAAAGAGACATGCTATTGAACACACCTCTGTTTTTAAATGGGTTAGTTAAATACAAATATAAATATTAACAGATATTAAGATTAAATTAAAACAATGCCATGTAGCCTACAAGTGTAAAAGACTGCTTAAGGTTTTTCAATTATTCAAGTAAACAGTCAAAAAGTAAAAAAAAAATACATGTGCAATTAATCAAATTAATCTTTACTTTGAAAACTTTTGAATAGTTTTATCATTGAGCATAATCCTTTTATTGACCTACTTCCCTCTGCTCTATTTTGAATTGTTGGTCTATATACTCATGCATCACATGGTTGTTTTGGAGAGTCTCACTTTGGTTGCATCTGAAAATGGCATGGGACCCAACTTTGTAGTGTTAGCTTGTGAAAAGAACAGTGGTAGGCTCGTTCCCTCCGTATTGCTAGGGTACTATTTGGGCAAGAGTGAATAACACTTGAGCCTCCCATACTAGGGTCACCATTGTTTATATACTTTTATTTTATTTCATTTTTTTCTCTCTACTGTACTTGAGTTTTCCCATCTTCTCATACATCACTGTCCTCTCCGTAAGGACCCTGAGTAGTTAAAGTCCTAGCATCACCCTGGTAAAATATGACAAAAGAGAGCAACTTGATTGCCATGAGTTGCGACCCGTGTTGGTGGAGGAAGAGATCCACGCTCCTGAGAAATGTGGTTTGCTGCGGTTTCCATTATTTCAGCACTGTGCTTTGACTACTAATTCAACAAAACAGTAGATTGGAAAGGCCCGATCCAATCAATCAGCTGGCCAAGACATGCCCTGGTAATGCTACGTGATAAGATAACATCAGCTATCTTTTCAGTATCCCCAGAAGGCATTGGCTAAGGATCAGTCTAGTAGATGGAATATCTCTTGTTCTTTGTGCTCGAGTATACCATCCCTATATCCCTGGTGCATAATATGCAGGGTTTCTGCAGCTCTGTGTATCCCCTTGTTGGACTCCAAGGTCGGCTAAACATGGCTACCAAACACTAATCCAAATAATTACTTTTAGACCTGGACATGGACTGCACCTCTGAGAATCAATGTGTTTTTACATCTAACAATGAAGATTGGCCAAAATGTATAATTATTGAATCCGCATCATCAGATTAAAATTACAAAGCCATCTCCTTTCCCCTTTACAAGGGCATTACGGGAATAACTGTTACTGTTAATGAGGTGAAGAAACTGATCTGGCCAGATTCAGAGAACTTTCTTCATGTCAGTTTGCTGACTGGACATGATATAAGACTTCTCCACATCCAACACTCAACTACAACAAAGGACTGATATGTACCAGAGAGTTGGTCGATGTAGATGAAGAAGAAATGATTTAAATCTCAAGGAGTGATTGTATTTGAAAAGAATTATAATCAAAAGAGAAGATTGAATTATCAAAACTCTCACTTGCATTGTTACCTTCAATAAACCTCATCCTCCAGAAAGAATCACAGTTGGGTATATGAGGGTTCTAGTGGACTTATTTATGCCAAATCCATTGAGATGCTTGAACTGTCAAAAGTATGGACATGGATCAAACAGCTGTAAGAATAAGTGTGTCTGCTACAATTGTGGAGAGGAGGATCATGAAAAGAAAGCTGTCAGAAGCCACCCAAATTCTGCTATGGTGCAGGAGGACAAATGGCTACATCAAACGAATGCTTGATGTCAATTAAAAAGAAAGAAATTCAGAAAATAAGATGTACAAAGAAAATCAGCTATAATGAAGCATGCAAATTGGTCTCTGTGAGAACTGCCTACCTGCCTTTCGAACAATTCAGGCACAGAAAGAATAGAAAGATGTTAACTTTTCATCCAATAATATGGAACCTTACAACCAACCTTTGGAAGAACTATTGCAGGCTATAAGGAGATCACATGATACTGCAATTGGACCAGACCGTATTCACTATAAATGTAAAAACAATTTGCATCGCACTATCATCGCACTTTTACAAATATTTAACTACTCCTGGATGTCAGGGGTTTTCCATATTCTTGGTAAGAAGCAGAAATTATTCCTATTCCAAAGGCAGGAAAGAATCATAACAAACCTTCCAACTACCAAGCTATAGCCCGGACGAGTCCATGGAGAGAATGTTTAATGAACACGTCTCCACATCTTATAAGTAATGCTCATGGTGGATTTAAAAAAGGAAGAAGCACTATAGATCATCTCATCAGCATTGCAATTTCTTTTATCAGAAAAGAGCATACTGTTGCTGTCTTCTTTGACTTGGAGAAAGTCTACAGCTTGACTTGGAAGTATAGTATTTTAAAGGATTTACATCAGCTTGGTTTTTGAGGACATCTACCCATTTTTATTGCCAACCTTTGATCAAATATACATTTTAAAATCAGGGTAGGTACTACCCTATCAGACCCACACAGACAAAAGTTAGGAGTACCTCAAGGAAGCATCATATTAGTGACCCTTTTTAGTTTCAGTTTAAACAGCTTTGCAAAAGTCATCGGATAAAACATTAATTCCAGCCATTATGTAGATGGAATTTGTATTTGCTACAGTGACAAATTCATCAACTGTATTGAATGGAAAATCCAGCTGACAATTAATAGGGTCCAGGGCTGGTCTGTGTTCAACAGGTTTAAGTTCTCAAAGAGTAAAATAGTCTGTATGCATTTTTCCCATTTACACTGTTTCCATCATGACACAGAGCTATTAATGGATGGCGATCCTATCAAAGTTGTCTAAGAGACCAAATTGCTTGGAATAACCTTTGACAATAAATTGTCTTTTATCTCTCAGATAAAGATTTTAAAAGATAAATGTTTAAAAGCAATGGATATTTTAAAGGTTTAGTAGTCTAATTGTGGAGCAGAAAGCTCAGTTCTCCTAAACCTTTACAGAACATTGATCAGATCACGTTTGAACTATGGAAGCATAGTGTATGGCTCAGCCAGGAAATCATATATCTGACTTTGAGACCGTTCACCATCAAGGCATACCGAGGCATATCCAACCTCCTGGTCTACGGATTAAATCCCATCTAGAAAACATAAAAGTTGACTTAAGCATTCTGGAACAGACATACTTCTGCAGTATCCCGTCCTGGAATCTAAAAAAACAAAAATAATCCTGGATTTAACAAAAGACAAAATCTGAAACCAATCCAAATGAATACTATCAACAACTCTTGGCTATCAAAGAGATGTTTCGTGATCAATCGCCAAAAAGGTGGAATAAGAATCCCCAATCAGAGCTCAATTTTTACAGCAGAGACCAACACTAATATTCTTAACACTGGATCACGTTAAGACCACACAAAGAGAAATCTCTTAATAATAATAGATTCAAAATCATGTCTTCAAGTACTTGCATCACTCAAAAATGACCACACAGCCATCCAAACCCATCAGGTTCTTGGGTCCGGTTGCAGACCTCTACCCCTTCACCCTTAAACTACCTGTATATTTTAGCATATTGGGATATTTAGCAGTAAACGTAAAATATACTGCTTCTATACTTATAATAAACAACTTAAAATCAATAGTTTTATATATATTCCCAATTTGTTTTATTCAATTACATAATTTGCAATGCTTTGTGGGATTGCCCTCATGAAACATAAGTACACAGCCTTGTACCTTTTCTTTGTCAGATTTTCAATTACTTTTTTTGCCCACAAAACAAAGTTTATGATGTTGTGATTCACCTCGGAGCTGGTTTGTTTGGTTCATGGCTCACAACTCTATGAAGGGTTTTATTAAAAGTCTTTGGCAACTCAGAGTTATTCGTTTAGATGGCAACACTTATAAAAATGTCTTTATTGTTGATAACCGCAAAATATTTATCAATTCATTAATTCACCTCTGTGTGTTCTTAGAAAATGTTTAAGAACAAAGAAAACTTTCCAGGTAACATTGGCATAATATGGAATATCAAATAGAAATATGGGGTTTACAACCTTCAACTGTTGAGGCCGCGGTCATATTGGTTCTTTTCACATGACATCGCGACGGTCACGTGCAAGCTTTCATAGAAATATGAGTTTACCACTTGTAGATAGGTCTTCAAAGAACTCGTGAACACTTTTTACATGTCGGAATCCTGTAATTACCGTAATTTCGACATGACTTGCATGCACCATCAGTTCAGCATGTCATCTGTGGAAGGCTGAGCCAGAGATTCTATTAATTATTGAGGTAACAACCTCTGGGGCTCTATAATAGGATGGATCGTAACAGTCAACTAGCATATTATGACAGTAATTCACCATTTTCGGATACCTTCCAAATGAATGGGAAGAGCCATAAAGAGACAGCTACCTGTCGAAAAATCGTCTGTGACTTCACTTATTAAACATCAATTTATCACAGTAAACTCTACACATAGTTAATTCCAAAAGGATTGTTTAGTGTAAAACATGTTAAAGATTAGTGGAAAAGTGGTCAATTCATTCATTGATGAGCTATTTCCTCACAAAAGCAGTTTCTTTCAGCACATTGAGGCATCTCCTTCATAGACATCCATTCAAAATGAACAGCCTCTCATCTCCTTGCCAGTGTACTGCCATAGAATGTTTATGGGAGCGCAGTGTTAAGCTATTTTTATACTATTAGAAGGGCTGGTGCTGAGCTGCCTGCTCTTAGGTTTAATGAGGCCTGTTGCCTGTAAAGCTGGAATGCTGTCTGACCCCTAATGCATCAAAGTGGTACATCAAGTTGCTCTGATAGCAGGAACACTCTTAACACGTTATTTTTCATATAATTAATTGCACAAAATGAACGCATTAAATCAATAACCCTAGTAAATGCAAATAAGATCAGTCAGCTCTTCTGGGAAGATTATCATAATTTCCGCAATAAGCTGTATTTTGGACAGGTCAGACTAGACTGTGCATAAACAGGGTCTGGTTTTGATCGTGTGCCGAAACTGAGTCTACTACCAATACTTTTGAATGTCATCATTACAATTTTCATTTTGCTTTGGCACCGAAGTACCTGTACTTTTTACACCCCCTAATTGTGGCTATGCTCAATGAAATAACACAATTGTCTTTCTCTTCTATAGCTTTACTTCTGAGCCCAGCATGGAGCCCATTTTCACCTCTCCCCCAAAACCTGTTCTCTCTGCTTCTTCTCTATCCTCCGTTCTAACAGATCATCCCTCCTCTCATCCAAAACCTTTGCTCTTTGCTCCCTCAATCTGCTTCCCTCCACCTTCTAGCTCTACACCTCCCCCAGATCATCTCTCCTGTCCTCCTCCTGTGTCCTCTCCCCCTCCTGCTCCATCCTCACCACAGCCATCCACCTCTACTGCACCACCACCGTCCTTGGTCTCCTTGGAGCCTCAGCGTGATGTTGCCTATTTCAGGTGAGATGGAACTGATTCTATAAATTTGTTTTAGTACTGCATTAGTCTACATTTATTACTCTAATCTGATTACTTTTTAGTTATTTATTTTTTTATCCCCTTTATTCTCCAATTTGGAATGCCCAATTCCCACTACTTGGTAGGTCCTTACTCGCCTCAATCCGAGTGGAGGAGGACAAGTCTCAGTTGCCTCTGCTTCTGAGACTGCCAATCCACGCATCTTATCACGTGGCTTGTTGTGCATGACACCGCGGAGACTCCCAGCATGTGGAGGCTCATGCTACTCTCCGCGATCCACACACAGCTTACCACGTGCCCCATTGAGAGCGAGAACCACTAATCATGATCACAAGGAGGTTACCCCTTATGACTCTACCCTCCCTAGCAACCGGGCCGATGTGGTGGTTTAGGAGACCTGGCTTGAGTCACTCAGCACACCCTGGATTCAAACTCGTGACTCCATGGGTGGTAGACAGCATCAAGACTCGCTGAGAAACCCAGAAAATCTGGATAACTTGATTCTGATTGGCCAGTCATACAATTCTGCAGTCATATACTGTGTTTTGTGTGTAATGACTGCTTTATTTGTCAGATTTAATAATGTACAATCAAGCTGGCCAGGTACCTTTTTTTTTAAGGGTATTTTGTAATAGACCATCTGAGTTAATGACTCTTAAATTATCCTTTACATGTTTGTGTCATATTTTATATATGCGGTTTCAATAGGGCAGTGATGGCCAGTGAGACAGTCTGCTTGACTGAGCAGTCGGAGTTGTGGGCATCACGATTTGATGATACTTCTATCCCAGAGGAGAGTAAGTGTGTAGTTTGAACCAGCATTTAATTCAAACTCCTCTTAACCAAGTCTAAGCGTATGTCTCCATGTTCCTGCAGTAAGAGACCTGATGCGCACGGCTGTGGGTCAGGCCAGACTGTTGATGAAGGAACGTTTTGGCCAGTTCAGTGGGCTGGTGGATGACTGTGACTTGGGTCGTGGAGAGAAAATAACCACCTGCACTGACTTGCAGGGCTTCTGGGACATGGTTTACTTTCAGGTGGATTGTAGTTCACTCAGATATCTGCCCCATTAATTCAGGATAATGCCTTTTTTGATGTTTTTTTTAATTATTTTTATTTTTTTTAGGTGGAAGATGTCAACAAGAAATTTAATGTTTTGAAAGAGGCAGAAGCAAGGGATTGGAAAGAGGCAGAAACCAAGCCTGTCCCCAGAAAAAGAGTGGTCAAAGTAAACCTAACAGATTATCAGCTTTATACTTGAATAATGTTGCATTTTAAAGGTGAAGTGTGTAATTTGTCTGTTAAAACGCTTTCTCCTATCCCAGTTTAGACAATTATATGTTGACATCTCAGAGAATTAATACTGTGACACAACAACATAGCAAAGATCTGGTAACCACCCAGAACAGTGAGGCATTGAGATTTGTGCTAACGCAAACACCAGTCTGGTTAAGTCTGCCATTCTGATTGGTGATGCAGGAATTTACACTTCACCTTGAATTGTGTTGTTAATTAAGGAGAAAAACAGACTTTTCAGATGCTATTTTTAGGAAAGAACTATGTTTAATTGACTAGTCTTTCTATGTGGTGGTGTATCCTATAGAAGCCTCCTGTTGCAGGAGCGAAAGCTGGAGCAGGTGGTGGTGCCAGCAATGCTGCTAAGGGTCGATTGGCTGCTGTAAAGGCTGCCATGAGAGCCAAGCAAGCTGCAGAACAGAAAGCTACTGAAGCTCCAGACAACAATCAGGACGACTCTAGTGCTGTCCCTGCGGCCCCTGCCAATACACATCCTGCACAGACTGTGGTGTTTCATGGAGGCTTCTTTCAGGTGGAAAGCCCAGTCAAACCAATAGGTAAGAATTCAACACATTTCTGTGCCCCTTGAGTTTATAGCATGATGATAACTTGATTTGTTCAGGGTGAAACCTCCATTTCAAATGATTTCTAAAAAGCCTTAGGAGTTATCACAAACAACTGAAAGTCCTGGAAACTAATAAAATCTTTAAAAGTCATGTTCATTTCTATAGTGAATGTGCTTAATATTGCATCGGCTAGACATTCCTCTCTGTGAGTGCAGTCTATATAAAAGGATTTGTAAAAATCCTTATTCAGTTAGCTAAGCCAGGAGTGATTGGATAAGTCATGGATAATGTATTAATCAAAACGTGGATACCCTGTTTGTTGGTTTTTGTATACATAATTTTTAATAACAAATAATAATTATATGATTATCTATTTTATATCTTTTTCATATGAGATATATTTTTCAGAGATGCATCAATTTATTGGCTGGACATCGGACAAATTATAATTATTATTTTTTTTTTTTAATGATCAAGGACGATTATGTCCTGTCAAAACGGAGGCAAAAAAATGTGTCGGACAACTAGCATACTCGTGCTGTGTGTGAAAGAAAATGTCTTTTGTGTGGAATTACTTTTGAATTGGGTAACAATAACATCAGAATTGTAGTTTGTAATTGCAGCTAAAAGGAAAGTTTCATTCAGAAATTGAGACCAGTTACTTTGAAACATGGAAGACATAAAGACAGAATAAAGTTATTTAAATTTCTTTCGAAGTTGTGTTATCAGTCATTTGAAATAAGGTAACATAAATAAAAAGGTGAACCACCAAACTATCTCTATTGGCAGATGATGTTCTAAATAATTGGATATTGGTAATGGCAGACAAATTTTTTGTATTGGTGCACTGCATGCCTATATGATTTAATATATTCTATTTGAAAAAAAATTATCTTTGTGTCTTAATCCGGATTATTTTCTTCTTTTTAGGTGCTGTTAGAAGATTGTCTCGAATTAGTGCTGTTTCTTCTCCCCATGGTTCTAAGTTCAGCACCCCTGGCAGACAGTGCAGATCAATTGCAGTCTCTCGTGGCTCTCCTCTACCCTGCATGTCTCTAACCACCACACCAACTCAAAACCCTCACACTGGTGTATTACCTGCCTCCACCCCTCAACATTCTGCTGAGACACTGTCAAACAAAGCTCCTCAGATCAGCCCAGAACTCAACCGAACTGCACGCATTTCACCAGACACAGAGCCCTGCGCAAGCAACCAACCTCATTTGAACCCCACCCATACCTCACACATCAGTGGGCCAGCTAACAGTCTAGCAGACCAATCACATGTTACAGTTAAGTCCCATGACTCACCAAGCCAATCTGAAAATGTGCCTGCTGTTCATTCTTTGGAACCTTCAGAACCCTTGATTATTCAAGAATCTGCATTGTTTAGCTCTTTTCCCCAAGAGAAAATGGATGTCAACATGGTTTCTGAAGATAATTATCCTGTCCCAGCTGGAGCAGTTGCCTGTCCAGGTGCTCTTTCCCAGTGTTCATCTCACGACTTGGAAGCTGTGGATGCAGAGCCCAGTGTTCATGCCCCTTCCTCCCCTGCAATGATGCCCTTCACACCAACCAAAGATCTCGCCGTTTCGACATCACTTAGTAATGATGTTGTTATTTCAGCCTTTGATGGGTAGGTCTTCTTAAAACCAATGTGGCATGATATAACATGCACTATTCTATTATTATTGGTTAATAATACTATACTGTTCTTGCATTGTCCATACAGCTCTCCAACCAGTACAGATGTTGAAATGAATGGAAATCAAGATGAGGTGGTTATCTAACAAGTTTAGTAACTCAACTCATCCTCATGTTGTCCCAAACTCCTATGACTTTCTTCTGTTGAACACAAAAGTAGATGTGATGAATGTCCGCCTCACAGTTTGTTGTATGGAAAATTAATGAATATGAAAGGCAGATGGGTTTGGAACAGCTTGAGTAAGAGTACTTGATGGAAGAATTTTAATTTTTGGGTGTACTATCCCTTTCACAAAGATTGTTACTTTTAAATGATAGTTTGAGGAACCTGTTACATAAGATTATTTTGTTTCTATTTCCTATCCCTAAGGGTGCTGCTACTTTGGACATTGAACGTTACCTGCAGCCCACAGTTAGATACAGCATGTCTCCAGTACAGAGTCATGCAGAAGAGAGTTTCTCTCTTGGGGTAGTAGATGCTGAGATGGAGAGCCCTGTATCTCAGGCAGAGGAGCACACTCTGGATATTTTGGCAACACCTACAGGTAGATTATGTACCCAATAACAATGCTCACATGTGGTGACAGTTTGGTGGAACATGGGGACTCACACATTCTCTTTCTCACACTTCTGTCTCAGCTCTTCCCAGAACGGTGCTCACATCTCGGACCTATCAGGTGGATTTAAGACTTGGCTCTTATTTATACTATTGGCTCTTATTTTAACAGGGTTCCCATGCTTTTTGATGAATTACTTTTTTCTTTTTTTGTGGTTATTGGATAGATTTTATTTTATTTATTATTAATTTAATCATTTTATAGAGATTGCACTCGGAAAGAGTAATATGAAACCATTGCTGGAGCTGCTGACCAAAACTAGAAAAATGCATATTTACTATAAGTATTTCTGTGAGATTTTATTTTATTTCCAGGACTGATATTTTCAGGTTTTTTCATGACCGTAGGAACCCTGTTTCAAACACTATTATATCAAAACTTCGGAAGCAAGAACTTCAGTGTTGTTTCGATAATTCAAGTTTCTTTCCCTGATGTTTTGGCTCACTGTTTTTTCAGATGTCGGACAATCTGTTGCTGTTCACCCCTGAGCAGAAGGGCAGAGTGAGACAGTCGGTGTGTGAACGCGACCTGATCACATTCACACCTCCCACACACAAATAAGAGCACATCTGTTCACTGTTTGAATGTGGATCTATTTTATTTTTATTTTTGTTGTTGGATTAGATGCCTTTTTGATGCTTGTTTGTTGTTTTGATACTAATTTTATGCATTTCATAATGAGCATGTTTAGATAATGCAATTATATTTCTATGCAATTTTAGCCTGAGAAAATATTGTATTATAAGGCTTTTAAAAAAGTGAGAATCATTGCCAATTAAATAATTGGAAAATACAGTATATTTCATTCTATGTATTCACTTCTTTTTCTTACTCCTGCTATTGGAAGAGGATTTTGAGGCAACCGATGTGGTGGAGGTCACAGGGGTTGTGGCAGGAGGAGGCGAGTGAATAAGATTATTGTCTGGAACGCCACTTCTCTTTCCATCTTCCTCTTCCCTTCTCTTTCCATCTTCCTCTTCCCTTCTCTTTCCATCTTCCTCTTCCCTTCTCTTCACAGCCTCCAATTGCATAATATGTCTGAAACCAGTTCAAATCATCTTGTAAATAAAAACTATGTGCCTCAAACTATGTGCTTCTTTTGGTATCAAAGATTGAAAGCAGTTTTTTTTAAATACCTTTGCTTGTCATTTGCTTCTGCAAGAGCAGTTTTGTTCTTCTCTATCAACCTGAGTCTCTGCTCCTCCACCAGCTCCTTGACCTTCACACTATGTGCATATGCAGGGAAAAAGATCCAAGTGAAGAACTGTTGTGTTTTCTGAGTCCAGTCCTCTAGCTGTTTCTCAGTTCCTGTGACTTCAGCAGCCTCTAAAGATATGAAATAAGACCATAATTAGGAATATGTATTGTTTGACAAATAGGTACTAAAGTAATGCCATACTTGTGAAATGTAGTTACTTTTAAAGGTGTACTCTGTATTATTTTTTTTTTGGTCTTGGACTTACACTGACTCCAAGGGCAATGGGTGCAACATCATTCAAACAGAACAGTTCTATTATCAATGATTATATTATATATAATCAATATATAAAAATAATAATCTGGGTTCAATACAAGTTAAGATAAATCAACAGCATTTGTGGCATAATGATTACCAAAAAAAACAAAAAACATTTGTCTCGCTGCTATAAAAAAAAAAAAAACTCACTGTAACCCATATTTGGCATTTATTAAAGAAAATGACAGATGAGTTGAAGTTATTTTTGTGGTAATCAACATGCCACAAATGCTTTCGATTGAGTTTAACTTGTATTGAGCCCAGAATGTTCTTTTAAGCGAGTAGTATTCAGTTGGTCATGTGATTTTAACATGGCAGCCCCCATTAGGAGACCCTCTCCATGTAGTTTTTCTGATATTATTAGGTCACTGATATGACTCTCATTGTTAGTTTATACATATGTTTCAAAATTCCTTTTAATGTGTTTTGGAGTAAAACTTTTTTTAATGAGGAATTGTTTTTTACTGAGTGCACCTTTAACACATACTTTACAAAGTGGCTGTTAATCAAAGCAGAGACTGAGGCTAATGCAAGACTGACTATATTCTCCACTTCATGTATTTGTTAACACAAACCTTTGGTGGTAAATGCAGGAATTTGTTTTTCCATTTCTTCAAACAAGGATAGCTGATGGATTTCATAAGATGGAACAGCCTTAATTGAGAAATTCTGATTAGCTTTCACCCCAGCAGAGATGATACATTCAAATGCAAGGGCGTAGATTGGGGCAGGGGTGTTGTACTGGCTTGTTTTGATTATTGGGGAATTACCTCCCCCCTGAAATCTACGCACCTGCTCAAATGTGATACTAATTAATATCTACAAACCTCAAATGACTTTGTACTGCCAGCACAAGAGGAAATGTCAGAGAAGGAGTTTTGTTTTCTTGATTCATTCTACAAAAAAAATTTAAAAGCACTTCTTCATAAAAAGTATATTACTATGCAAATGTAAGCAGGGACATCTAAAATGTTGTATGAGTAGGAAAAGCAGCACAGACCTGAAGTAAACTTAGCTCTGTAATATCCTGTACAGTGTTTTCATGATGATCCATGTCTTGGATTGGCTTTCCTTTCAACTCAGCACAGCCAAGCAATGCCTCAAAGAACTCTAGAAAAGTAATCTACAACCAAAATCATATCAGCAAAATATATTTTCTCAGCACAAGTAATTCCAAAGATGTTACACCATTTTGAGACAAGGGAATTTAAAGTAATGTGGCAAAGCTTCTTTGAATTGACCTCCAGATCCAGGTTGCTATGGGTGATATTGTAGATGGCAGGATTTTCCACCGAGAGGATCTCTAGTACTTTAGATACAGTCAGCTCATTGTCATATAGACCAAGGTCCTGTTAATAGCCAAAGGAGCATGTATGAGATATATATACGCATAATTCTTGGAAAATATAAACCAATTAGATTAGAGGGCTGTTACCTTGAACATCCAAATGAAATGCCTTACAGTCAAACTTTGGCCAGGGTGGAATGTATTTGCATTACATAAAGCCTGGTAAATATCCCAGCATCTGTCTGTGTAGTTACATGCAACCGCAGCATGCACAGGATGGCAAAACAGAGGCCCTACATTTAGAATACAACACAATTAGGCCTCTGATATATTTACAATGGTATTGAGGTTAAAAATAATGGACCTTTAAGTTGTGTCTATATCACAGAGACGTACAGTATATCATACTACAATCTGCATCTCTATACCTTTTACATTCTTTGCATTGGGGATGATATTTTGCTTCATGAGCTTTGAAAAACATGCTGCAAGTACATTATTTGAGGACCTGAAACATGACAGCGTACAGTGACTAGACAGAAACACTTAAAAACATTAAACATGAACTCTTAATCACATTAAGAAAACACTCACTCGATGTCTTTGTAGTAAATATGGTATGCTGTTGTGATAATATAGCTGACACACTCTCTCGGTAGAATGGTAGTAAAAGGAGAACGCACCTCGTCTGGTTGAATATCCTCTGCTTTAGACAATATTGATTGTTATAAAAAGAGAAAATATCACTAAACATTTCAAGTGTGTAATTTCTGCACCACTTATATCACCAAATACAAATGGCAAATATTAGGATTGTTTTCAGACAGGTTGCCTGAGCACTACCTTGCAAACAGATAGTCCATTCCAAAATTACAACATTAGTTGAGCCAATGTTATTGGGATGGTTAAATAAACAGAGCAATGTTCTAAAAGTGACACAAATCCTATTTTAAAGGGGTTGTGACATGAGGAATCAAATTTCCCTTGTTTTGTTTTTTTAAATATGGGAGGTCATTGTACTAAAAATACTATTTTCAGGTTCATGTTTCAGAACCTCCTCACTGCAAAAAAAGCATTTGTTGAAACCAAGCTGCCAAAACAACTCGTTCTCTACTTCCTCCTCATTGTGTTGTCACACTGTGGTAAACATTTGCATCTGACCGCCTCCACAACAACACACATCAACGCATACGTCACCTTATCACATCTGCAGCCCCGCCCAGTAGCGGTGAGCAATTTTTTGTGCAAACAAACATTACTAATATTATGAGTGAAACTCAAGGAACATATTAAAATAATAATAAAGACATGTCATGACCCCTTTAACATTGAAAAAATTGCACACTTCATCTTTAAAACATTACCGCTGATGAGACGATCCATTTGCGCTAGGGTGATTCCGTGCTGGTGGGCATTACAGTCCTTGAGTATGTGCAAGAACTGAAGGTGGGTAAGTGGGAATGTTTTGTCTGGAGACTGCTCATGACCCAGGCTGCTGTAGAAGCTATATATTTCCCTCAACAAACCAATGTGTCTTAGCACTGCAAATTCCACCTACACAGACATAAAACAAATTGCAGAAAATCATACAATTACACATCACTACAGATTTGGCTCTAGACTTGAAATTAGGCCACAAAACCTGTTTGAGCTCTTGGTCTCTGTGAGCTTCAGGGACTCTGCTTAACAGGGTCTGGATGTTCAAAGCCATGTCAGATCCAAGCAGTGAGTAGTTTGTGCTTGACTGTATCTTAGGTGAGTCACCTAATGCACAAAAATCAAGACTCGATGGCTTAAAAACAATATATTTATGTATATACACCAATCAGCCACAACATTAAAACCACCTGCCTAATATTGTGTAGGTCCCCCTCGTGCTGCCAAACCAGCGCCATCCCGCATCTCAGAATAGCATTCTGAGATGATATTCTTCTCACCACAATTGTACAGAGTGGTGATCTGAGTTACCGTAGACTTTGTCAGTTCAAACCAGTCTGGTCATTCTCTGTTGATCTCTCTCATCAACAAGGCATTTCCGTCCACAGAACTGCCGCTCACAGGATGTTTTTTGTTTTTGGCACCAATCTGAGTAAATTCTAAAGACTGTTGTATGTGAAAATCCCAGGAGATCAGCAGTTACAGAAATACTCAAAGCAGCCCGTCTGGCACCAGCAATCATCCATGCGATTATCTAATCAGCCAATCGTGTGGCAGCAGTGCAGTGCACAAATTCACGCAGATACAGGTCAGGAGCTTCAGTTAATTTTCACATCAACCATCAAAATGGGGAAAACATGTGATCTCACTGATTTGAACCGTGGCATGATTGTTGAGTGCCAGATGGGCTGGTTTGAGTATTTCTGTAACTGCTGATCTCCTGGGATCTTCACACACAAAAGTCTCAAGAATTTACTCAGAATGGTGCCAAAAACAAAAAACATCCAGTGAGCAGCAGTTCTGTGGATGGAAATGCCTTGTTGATGAGAGAGGACAACAGAGAATGGCTAGACTGGTTTGAACTGACAAAGTCTACGGTAAATCAGATCACCACTCTGTACAATTGTGGTGAGAAGAATATCATCTCAGAATGTTATTCTGGGATGCAGGTTGGCTCTGTTATGGTGGCATAAGGGGGACCAACACAATATTAGGCAGGTGGTTTTAATGTTGTGGCTTATCGGTGTATATGTTTTTATATATTTTAGGTAAAACACTAATGTATGTATGGGTTTTTATCTCAAACTAAACCCAGAGTTTGACATTTTGCTTTCTGGAGGAAATTTGCCAGATACATTGGACAATTCTATAGTTTAGCAGTCATTATGAAAAAATATTTGACCACAGAATGACTTTATTGACCAGAGAGCTGTGTAATTAAACTGTATATGATAAGATGTGTAATATTTTGCTCTTGCCTGGGGAAGGAGTCCTAGTCCCATTCACACCAGGAGTGAAAGCAGGAAATTCAGCCACGCAGTCCTTAATAAACTCCCCTTCAAATGCATTTCCATTTTCGAAAGTGTACTTTCCCTGCAAAATACAGTTGGCAGTGTGGCCATGGAATCATACAACCAGCTTAAAGTGATAGCTTACCCAAAAATAATTTAATCACTCTCAAGTCTCAAACCGTTATTACTTTCTTCTGTGGAACACAAAAGGAGATGTTGCACTTTTATTGGATATTTTCTCGAGGGTGTCATTCTTCCTTACATCTCCTTTTGTATTAAACAGAAGAAAGATAGTCATAAAGGGTTGGAACATCATGAGGTTAAAGGAATATTCTGGGCTCAATACAAGTTTGTCTTAATGTTGATGATAACAAAAATACCATTTGTCTTGGCACTTCTTTTCTTTAAAAATATCAAATAAAATTAAAGCAAAATTCTGAGCTCACAATAGAATTAACTGGGGCCAATCCATAAATATTAAAACACTCACTGCTTAAAAAGTAGCCACATAAACAAAATGCATGTTAACATAATTTCAGTGTAAAATCACTTAAATAAAATAAGATAAAATCACATTCTAACCTTTTCAGTGTAAGGTTATATCCAATTTTACAACTTCGTTGCCATGTTATACCATAAACTCTTAATAATTTAGGTAATTTAGTAATCTGCCACAAAAAAGGCGATTTAAACAACTTTACAGCTCAAATAATACACATAATGCAAGTTTTAACAGAGGCATTAATGTAAGTGCTTTTATACGATTTTAATATTCACTTTTCTGTTTTAAACCCTCCAAAAATGACCTCATTCACTTCATTGAGGGCTTGGGTAGCTCAGCAAGTAGACACTGACTACCACACCTGGAGTCACGAGTTTGAATCCAGGGCGTGCTGAGTGACTCCTGTCAGGCTTCCTAAGCAACCAATTCGCCCGGTTGCTTAGGTAGGTAGAGTCACATTGGGTTAACCTCCTTGTGGTGGCTATAATGTGGTTCTCGTGGGGCGCATGGTGAGTTGTGCGTAGATGCTGCGGTGAATAGTGTGAGCCTCCACATGCGCTATGTCTCCGCAGTAACACGCTCAACAAGCCACGTGATAAAATGCGTGGATTGACGTGAGATTCGTCCTCCACCACCCAGTCACTATGCCACCACGAGGACCTGTAGCACTCTGGGAAGTGGGCATGCCAAATTGGGGAGAAAATAATAATAATAATAATAATAATAATAATAATAGATAATAATAAATTACATGTCACATCATTTTATTAAACCAAAGATTTAAATGGTGAAATTAAAAATGTCACTGTTTGGTTTTCTCAAGTTAGTTCACAAGCTAACTGTATAGCCTATTAGCTTAGCGTCCCGCTAGCATCTTTTCCTCTTCATTTTCATAACATTTCTCTTTCTTTTAAGTTGTGGCATATTTTATAATTTTACAAAGTACATTTTTTTTTTAGATATATATATATTTGTGGTTAGGTTTAGATTTAAGGGTAGGGATAGGTGTAGGGTTGCTGTGGTACTCCAAATAAACACAGCAAACACAGTGTATGAATGTGACATTGAACTGTTGCAAGACTTGAGAGCATTACTCTGGTTATTTGAAGGGGCGTAACTTATAGTGGGAATGCCTTGTAGTTGGCGTGTCTTGTAGTAGTCTTGCAGGATGCAGACAGATCCTTCTCAAACTGTCCCTTTCAGAGCAGTTACAAACCTGACTTACCTGTCCATGTTTTTTGTCATGTTTCCATTCTCCGCAATACACAGCACCACTAGCGTATGAGAACTTTCCTCTACCATGACGCATGCCCTGAACAAATTCCCCATTGTACTCATTCATACAAGGGTACTGAGAACAAGGAAGTCTTCTACGAAACCATGTGTGCATCCCTTTTCCATCCTACATTAAAAGTAAAACATTGCTAAACTTTTCAGTAAACATTTAAGAAAAATCAGACAGGATATAGGGAATGATAAAGGCAACGTTAGTAATTCACAGACCTGGACACCATTGACCCACTGTCCACTGTATTGCTGTTCCAACTGAGTCCATCTCATTGTTCCTTCTCCATTTTGGACATTATTCCTCCATTGTCCCTCATATACATTCCCAGATGGGTAACTTAATTGAAACACATATTTTAGTTTGCTATTAGATCATCAAGAAGCTAAGCTGAGCTTAAAGGGTTAGTTCAACATTTATCCACCCTCATATAGCTAAAAACCTATAGGACTTTCTTTCTTCAGATGAAGACAAGACAGTAAAATTTTGAGAATGATGACCTGTCTTTTTCCCAATACAATAAAAAAAAAAACTATCCAGTGCCAAACATCTCCTTTGTGTTCCACAGAAGATATATGGGTTTGGGCCAGCATGAGGTTGACTAAATGATGACAGAATTTTTATTTTTGAATAAACTGTCTTTAAGACATGGATTTTCTATTAAAAAATAAGTACTTCACATTAAGATCACATACTGGCGCACTCCAAAGCCCTCTCTGCAGTTGTTCAACCAGTCACCCTTGTACCATGATGCTTGGTTATAGTGCATTATCCCCTGTAACACCACAGGACACCAGTCAAGTTATTGATTATTAATTGTGCATGAGAGATGTTCGAACAACGGATATGTGCATGTACATACCTTCCCTTGTCTTCTGCCAAGATACCACTGACCTCTGTACACATTAGAGGTTTTGGCACATTTGTACGTCCCAACACCATGACGGATACCATGGTGTATCTCTCCCTCATAAGTGCTGCCATCTAGCCAGGTGTAAGTCCCATGTCCCATTGGAACATTTGATTTAAAATCACCCTGCAAATTTAATAGTAATTAAAAAATGTTTAATTCTCTCATCATTTACTCACCCTCATTCCATCCCAGATGTGTATGACTTGTTTTCTTCTGCAGAACACAAAGATTTTTAGAAACATATTTCAGCTCAGTCTGTTTTATGCAACTAAATGGTGGCCAGAGCTTCTGAAGACATGGATTTAATGACCGCAGTCATATGGATTACTTTTATGCTGCCTTTATGTGCTTTTTAGATATTCAAAGTCATGTCAGCACCCATTCCCTTGCATTGAATAGAACAGAACTATAGTAAAAAAAAAAAAAATCTTGTGTTCAGCAGATTAAAGTCATACACATCTGGGATGGCATGAGGGTGAGTAAACGATGAGAGAATTTTCATTATTGGGTGAACTATCCCTTTAAGGGAGTTACTCAATGCATAATAATTGGCTAAACTCCAGTAATTGCATGCGTAAATATTTACCTGGGATCAAAACACTGAGGTATTATGTGAAGGCCTAGCTAATTTCAACCTTTAATGTAAATGTTTATACAACTTGAAGTGTCCTCCATGAGCTCTTCACACACCTGATACTTCAAACCGTCCGACCAGATATATTCACCACGGCCATGCATCAACCCGTTTGAAAAACTACCCTAATGAATGCAAACTGTTAGAAATCAGTAAAATATTGTATTATTCAATCAATAATGTTCACGTTAATATTCAGTCACCTTGTATACGTGGCCACCTTGAAAATAAGCGACACCTTCTCCATGAAATAAGTCTTCACACTTGTCACCCTCATATCTGACAACAAAAACATTGCGAATGTGAACACTGCAGGTCAACACATTTTTGCTGTAGTTTACAGGAATGCTTGTCTAACCTTTCCACGATTATATTGTGAAGAATTTGAACTTTATTATGGTTCGTCTGAATGTCATTCGTGTGTAGAGACACAACAGAACTTGATTCTTGTCCATCCTCAAGCTCTTCGACCGACTCGGACACTAAACTTGATATGGATTGTTCCGAGACTTTACTACATGATGCCTCCGGTGTCGATCTGTCTGAAAGTTTCGTTTTGTCTCTTTTAGACATCGCCGGTAGAAAGCAAGTCAAACCAATGCGCTAGTTCTTATAGACGTCACAGCACAGTGTACATAGCAACAAGATTTGTGGTTGCTATGGAATATTTCAGTACGGCTAGCGAGAGGGGCCAAAACAAGCCAAAAATTAAAGGAATATACCAGGTTCAAAACAAGTTAAAGGGATAGTTCACCCTAAAATTAAACTTCTCTCATCATTTACTCACCTCATGTCATTCCAGATGTGTAGGACTTTAATCTGCTGAACACAAAGATTTTTAGAAGAACTTCTCAGCTCTGTTGGTCCTCACAATGTAAGTGAATGTGTACCAACGTTAACAAAAGCAGCACAAAAGAAATCTATAAGCCTCCAGTGGTTTATCCACATCTTCAGAAGTGATTTGATAGGTGTGGGTGAGAAACAATTCAATACCGAAGTCCTTTTTCACAAAAATCTCCACTTTCGCATTCTTCATGCATATTGCCACCTACTTAGCCTGGAGAAGTCATTGTACAAAACAACTTACATATTGATCTGTTTCTCACTAGAGTTAAACACTGTAGGTTTACAGACTACTTTTATGATACTTTATGTGCTTTTTGGAGCTTTAAAATTTTGGTATCCATTCAGTTGCATTGTGAGGATCAACAGAGTTGAGATATTCTTCTAAAAATTTGTGTTCTACTGAAGAAATAAAGTCATCCACATCTGGGATGGTATGAGAGTGAGAAAATTAGAGAATTATCCCTTAATTGACAGCATTTGTGGCATAATTTGATTCAAATAAATAAAATCACAAAACATTAAAATACTGTTTCAAAAGTATAGCCACAAGACAAAAACAATATGCATTAACCAGATTTTAGTACGATAAAATCACTTACTAACCTTTTCTGTGTAAAGTTATTTCCAATTTTACAAATTTCTTATGATGAGATTCTGTAAAGCCTAAAACAATCAAAAAGATGATTTAAACGACTTCACAGCTCAAAAAAATACAAGAGCCTTCACAGAAGAATTCATGTAGGGGCTTTTATCAAAATCTAAGCTTCACATTTCTGCCTTTAAACCCTCTAAAAACTGGCCCCATACATTTCAATTTTTAAATGTTGTGGCCTTGACTTTAAAAAAAAAAAAAAAAATTGTTTAATTGTGGCAATCAACATTATGCCATGCAAATGCTGTCAATTGATCTCAAGTTATATTGAACCTGGAATATTCCTTCAACAGGATCTTTACTGTCAACCTCTCATTCACAGGACATGGACTCATTCACGTACAAGACACTTGTACATGACATTAGTTAGAAGACAAGCAATAAAAAAAAACTGCAAACACCACAAAGCACTAAACAATTTCCTTTATTATAAAAAATATAAAGAAATAAAATCCTTTATTAAAACAAATATAGTTTGATAGTCACTATGTAATTTACAAACAAAAACTAGTGTTTCAGTCCTGAGCAATCATATCCAGATTAGCAAGGTGTCTCATGGTGGGACGTCCGTGGGGACAGTTCCAGGGCTGCTCAATTTCCCCCATGTGAACCACAAGTTTCTTCATTTCACTGGCGTTCAGGGCAGTGCCAACCATCACCTGTGGTCAACACACAAGCTTTTACAAACTACACAGAAAAACTTGTTAAAATGGCCACTCTCAAGTCATTATATTTTTGCATAAACCAAAGGAAGCCTATTTTAAGACAATTGATTTGCATTGTGATAATATTCTCTAGGGATGAGAAGCAAAACCGAACAACATTTTTTGCAGAACGTAACCGAAAACTGGAAAACAAAGTGATTTGAAGTTGTTCCAGAGTGAAAGCGTTATTTTTAAATACTGGTAACCGGTTATAACCGGTTAATTTTGTTCCAATAATTTTTTCATTAAACTAAAAGACCAAAGGGTTTATCACAGTTAACTTTTTGGAACTACACCACGTCTTGTTGCTTGAAAAAAATTAAACATGTGTTCTGATCTTGAAGGAAACTGCTGCATCACACATTTCTTTGCCTAATTATCCGTTAAGTATGTCGCATTCTGTGAACGAAGACCTTTTTAACAGATGTATATAATTACTACCTATACTGTAAATGCACGGTTGATCCATATACAAGGAAAATATTATTAGGAGGTAAAAAGTACATTTCTCAGTTGTTTCCAAGTCTTCACTGAATTATTGTTAGATATGATGCATTAATACAGATTTGATGCTGCCGGGTTTTGACTCCGAAGCAGATCTGTAATTAAAATTACACTAAACTGTTAATTAACTTCTTATGGTTTCTATGCCGATAAATCCACCACACAGGAAAACAATTTATTGCTTTTTTCCCCCTTATTTTGGTGAGGGAAGCGTCTTATTTTGGGCTTGTTTCTCTTGCAAGATATGACAACACTACAAAAGGTATTTCACCGACCCCTTAGTGCAGAGTACTGTCATGTTAAAAAGAATGTTATTAACCAGGCTTTTATTTGGTTTTAACTGGTAATCTTTTGAAAAGGAGACTGCGGAACACCTGAACAGAGGAGAAAAAATTTAATTAAATACATTTAAAAAAATATTTTTTTTGCTCATAATGAACCAAATGAAAACTTAATAAGCACATTTCCCCCATCAAATTCTCATTACAGTAATGCAAAAGTTTTTTTGATTTAAGGTATGTACATGCACATATCCGTTGTTCGAACATCTCTCATGCACAATTAATAATCAATATCTTGACTGGTGTCCTGTGGTGGTTACAGGGGATAATGCACCAAACCCAAGGACCCCGAAATTTGATGATCACCTTGCGAGGGACCCCTGTTTGCAGAAAATAGAATATGCACAATTTTATAAAGACCTCTTGTTTGTTGGTTCAAAGTAAAATATTATCTGGAAACTATTTACTTCTTAATATGTTGACAATGTATCTTTCTAATGTATGAATGTTAGATGTAAAAACCCAAAGAGAACATTTTTCAATTAAATTAAATTCCAAAAATTATATAATACAAATATTTTATTTGTAATATTTATTGATAAAATAAATATTGTGTGTGAATTATTCACGTGTGAAATTGATTCCTCATACACCCTGAACCACTCTTTCACAATTTGATCCCGATGAATCTTGGCATTGTTGTCCTGGAATTTTCCCATGCCATCAGGGAAAAAAATCCATTGATGGGATAACTTGTTCATTTAGTACATTCAGGTAGTCAGCTGACTTCATTTTATTGCCACATAACGTTGCTGAGCCTAGACCTGACCAATTGAAAACACCCCAGATCATAACACTGCCTCCAAAGGCTTGTACAGTGGGCTCTATATATGATGGGAGAGTCACTTCATGTGCTTCCCTTCTTACCCTTATGCACTCATTGCTTTGGAATAGGGTTGATCTGGACTCATAAGACTACATGATCTTATTCAATTGTTACACAGTCAAATCTTTATGCTGCCAATCAAACTGAAGTTGATTTTGTTTCCGATTAGCCTCACTAGCATGTGGCTTTCTTGTGGCCATACAGCGATTTAGTCCAAACCCTGCAACTTCTGGTCGCATTGTGCTTGTGGAAATGCTCTTTCTTTCACTATTATACATAGCCGTGCGTTCTACTGTCGATTTATGATTGTGTGACTTCAAGAGTTTTAGCAATCTCAGATCACAATCCTTCAAGAATTTTTTCCGACCACATTTCTTCTGCGAAGCTGATGGTTCACCACTATACTTCCAAGTTTTAATAATGTGTTGGACAGTTCTTAACACAACTCCAGTGATTTCAGCAATCTCCTTAGTTGTTTTCTTTGCTTGCAAATAATTTTGGCCAATAATTTGCCCCTTCTGAAACACAGTAACATCTTTTCCACCACCACGGGATATGTCTTCAGACATGGTTGTTTAAGAAATGAGAAGCTACAAAGAGCATCAGTTAGGGTTAAAAGAATTGTTGCTAGCTGAATCATATTAATCACTACAATAACGATCCAATCAAAGGCACTTAAGCATCAGCTTATTTAAATCCAAATGGCAACTTTTTTTTGGCCAGGCAGTGTATATTCTAATAAAACACAAATGGAATAGCATGGGTGCACAATCTTAGTCTTTGAGATCAACCTTGCAGCAAAATTTTGATCCAACTTACAAGTTACACCTGAGCAAGGGCTTCAAAAAAAGAAAAAGTGTGTAAGAATTGGGTTTTCAATAATCTCTGCAGGAATGCAGATCTCCACAAGCAGGACCGAGCACCCCACCCTATACAAAAATGTGTTACTTTTATGAATCAAGGATAAGGAAAGACCAGCTGCACTCACTGATTTGCGGCACGCCCTGGAAGCAAACATCTGCCTTACACGTGAAGGTCGACACATGATACCTGGACTGTCACCAAGCATGAAGATGAGTTCCTCAATGTCATTTGGGCCAAATGTCCAATTCTTACTTGTTGGTAAAGACACCAGCTTCACCCTCTCCATAACCTGAGCTAAAACACACACCACCACCCAACATCAATTTGGAAAAAATGTTGTACAAAATTTATGAGCCAATCATTGTTAACCTACCATCTTCATCAATGAGGAAGTCAAACCCATTCTTTCTGAAGATTTCAAGGTTTTCTATGAGCACCGTTTCACTGACAGCAGGAAGTTGGAGATTTTGTGGACTGCATATGGAAAGAGAAAAACATTATTTCAAAAATAACTTTTCAAAATAATCAACACCTACCTCCATTTCGAGTAAAATGTGCAGTATTTCAAGGGTGACTTACACTATAAGTCGCTGTCCCTTTAAGACAGTATTCTGTTGTAGCATCTCAAAATTGTACTTTTCATCTGTGGCATGCTGGTCGATTATGAAAAGGTCTGATTTAATCTTGGTGATGATAAAACCTAAGTTGAACTGACCTATGATCTTCATCTCTTTGAACATACCTTTGCTGTAAAAAAAAAAGACCCAAACCTTGTCAATGATATTAAAAAAATTCATAAAAAGGTATTGATCAAACAAAAGTAATCTAACCTTATTTCTTTCTTAAGCTCATCCTCAGCACTTTGGCTTTCCCCAGGGCTTATCTTTGCCCTAAACCGTCTGTATTTTGGCTCTTGATCATTGTTCTCTCTCTGCTGTGCCTGTAGTCTCTGCATCCTTTCAGAAAGTTCCTGCAGAGAAAACTGCAAAAGAACTGTTTTCTTCTGTATGCCAACAGGTGAATCCAACAATTCCTGAGAAGCATTATTCTTTTTGGAACCCAGAAAATGGGTTTGTGCTAGAGGCTCATTTTCACATCTAGCTCTTTTTGCCTCAGGACTGGAGATTCTGTCCTGATGTTGTTCAGACTTTGTCTCTGGCATCAAAGGTTCATACCTCCTCAACTCCTTATCTACAGGCTCATAAATGGTCTCTGCTTTAACACCAGTTTCATCAACTATTAAGTCTGGTAATACAGACTCAGAATTATTTCCATGTAGAATCTCTGGATCATCTTCAGCACAACTTTGATTCGCAGCCCCAGAATCAGCACCACTATCAAAGCTGCTTTTAAATTTTGCTACAGAATCTGCAGATGTTTTTACAAATGAAACAGTACTTGACACAAAAGGGGATTTTAAAGGTGGCCTCATAATGTCATTGGCTTTTTTAGAGCAGCTGACAAAAGCAAGCATCTTTTTCTGAGATGGACCAACACAAATACTTTTATTACTAGACTGCTTTGACCAAATTCCAGGAGCCTGATGGTTCGAAAATGCTTCTTTAAGTCCGGCTAGATTGATGGAATTCTTTGGGCTGCAAGTAGGCAGCTCAGAGACATCATCTGGAATTGGCACAGAGACAGAAACCATTTCATGATCTTCTGTCACAGCACTTGTCTCGGAAAGTCTGCACAGACCTACAAGGAAGAACATCTGAAATGAGACACCATGACAAAATATCAGATATGAGAATGTGTTAAAAAAATGAAAGCACTCACTGGTAATTGGTAGAGGTATGTGATTAAGACTGATTTTATTAACACCTGTCTGATACATAGCAATGAGTGAGCTTTTCAAAATGGCCAGCAAGAGTTTTTCCTCTTGCAGAAGGATCTGGCGTTTGTCTGGAGTGACATTCACATCAACACAGTCTAAAGAGAAACAAAGGATGCAGGAGAAGTGGCAAGTTCCAAAAATCTGACATTTTGTAACCCACATTTACATGGAAAGCATGGTAAAAAGCATTACATGGTAATTAGTACTTCATTAAAACACTTTAATTACTTAAATCTCCTTCAAATCTTACCTGAAGCAACGGAAATGTTTAAAGCAACAAAAGGGTATTGATGCCGATTGTACATATGATAAACCTCATTGACAAGTTTGGAGACCTGGAAATATTGTACAAAGGCATACATGACAAACATAATACTTTTTTTTATATATAATGATTATATGTACAATAAGTTATAAATAGAAAATAAAAAGCATACCTTTACTGGATCACAGGGTCTTTTATTGATAAAAAAGAACTGTCTGTCAGTAGCACTTCGACCAACACCATGATCCCCTTGTGACACAAAACCGTCAATGCTAGAATGCAATAATACAAATAATCATCACTTTCTTTCCACTGTAATGTACAACTAATTTATAGCATTATTGTAATTAGGGATGTGCCACGGTGGTCAGCTAATCCTCCAACAACTGACTAGTCGATTAGTGTGGAGTACTAACATTCATATTTTTAGTGGTGGTGGTTTTAATGGGAGAGGCAATTCTCAAATTAATTGAGAGATGCAACTTCATGGAGAGCATTTTTTTGTGCTTAAAAGTGAATAGTCAGCACAATTCAAACTTCAGCAAGAAGTTTAACCTCTTTAATGCTTAAAGATTAGTTGACTTATGCACCACTGCTGTTTCAGCCATCAAAGCGCTGCATCAACAATACAAGATGTTCACTTTCGGATGTTAAATCCTCTTTTGTGAGTAATGTTCATTTATATGTGGGGTGCTTTGGAAAGATTAAAGTCTTTCACTGATTCTGTCTGAGACTGCTTAATAAATAGTTTGGTCAAAAATGTTTAGAAATCTTGATGAACTAGATGTGTACCTGCATCATTATCATGCAGTTCTGCACTTTTGAATACATAGTGAGGATCACACTGAGATTTCCAAGTGCTCTCGTTAGATTGAATCGCATCATTTTGCATTCAGGGTGCGCATAAGCGGTTTTGTGCTATTCTGTATTGGAGCCTTTTTTATTTCTTTTCTTACTATGATAGTTTTGTGTAATAAAATTAGGCGTGGGTAAAAATAAAGATTTTCTGATGCATCCCAATCTTCATTTGAAAGATCTCAATATAGTTTTTTAATTCTAAGATCGATCTTTTACTCTAGGCACAGCTCTCTACTACAATGAGAGGAAATCACTTGCACTATGCAAGTAAAAATGTATATATGTGACAACTGAATGGTAAATGTTTAGATATCACTCTCCAGTGATTGTGTAATCTAGTGGTGGAATATTCATTAGCGAGATCCTTTCACTCCGGGTTGAGAGTAAAAGTTTGGTTTGACTAATTTTGTGTGTCCAAAGATGAGATCTATCCATGGAACCCATTTGCCATTAAAAAATTTCGTTTTTTTATAAAAACAAATCACGCATAGCAGGGATGATGTAAAGCCATTCGAGTCCTCACTCGCACTCTCATTTACAGATGCGCTTTACAAAACATTGGGCTCTCTTAAGCCGGAGGCTTCCCTGGCCTGAATCTGGAGGAGTGTGACAACGAGGAGGAGGGTGTGGCTGGGCCATGATAATGCACACCTGGCTCTGAGTTGTCTAATCAGCAGGAGAGAGATAAGGAGGGGTCGGGATGCCAGTTTGAGAGAGAGATGCACATGTTGTGTTTGTGCATCTTTGCTTTGTTTTCTGGAAAAAACACTTATGTTTGAGTTATGTTCTGTCATTAAAGTTTACGTTGCTGTCCAGCAGGTTCCTGCCCCCGTCCTTGTCCATGCTGTGAAACTTGTTACAAATGTGTAAACTGCTCACTTTTCACAATCCATCAGAAACAAGAATTCCATATCGGTAGGGCATAATGTAGATATTTGGAGAAGGTATGAAAATACACAGAAAAACTCACATGAAAAGGTCTTTCGGGACATTTACCCCACTGAGACAATAGTCTTCCATAACTGATTCAGTGGGAGATATTTGCTTGAAGGGAATCAAATTCTGTAGCTGTGGACAAATACAAATAATCACAAGATACTGTCAAGCAACAGTGATAAAACATGCCGTTAATACATGTACTTTGTCGGGAAGCCTCATTCTAAATTCTCACTTGCTTAGGTCCAAAAACAGCTCCAATGTTGTCCCGCATGCTATTACTACCACTGGTGCACAGTACTGTAGTGCGCTTGCCTTGTCCGATCTGGTTGGTGCATGTAATGCGCACACCAGTGGATATGATGCAGTAGGACTGCAAGACATAAATCATCTTGGAATATTCCTGTAAATATATACAAATTATGTTAAAGGGATAGTTCACCCAAAAATGAAAATTCTGTCCCATTTACACACCCTCATGTTGTTCCAAATCCATATAACTTTGTGTTTTATGGAACACAAAAGATGATGTCAGGCAGAAACGTAAAACTGAGTCAGCAATTAACTTTCGTTGTATTGGAAAAAGATGCAATGAAAGTGAGTGGCGACTGGCCAGTCAGTCCCTTTTATTCTGCCTCCCCTATCCTCGAGTTCCACGGAAGAAAGGCATCTGGGTTTGGATGGATGTGGGAGTGAGTAAATGACAACAGCATTTTCTAACCCTTTAATTCTTCTAAAAATATAAATGCCAAGAATTTCTCAAGACCTTTTTAATGTTCCGCTGAAACTCCTTGTGTCGGACAGGCAGTGTGGAAAAGAGCTTCTGAAGATTGATGGTGGTTCCATGCTGGCGGGGATGAGGCACACGCTGGGTGGGACGCCCATCATGGTCAAACACCAGCCGAGCCCCAATCTGAGCATTCTCATGACAGGTCACAACACTAAGGTCACTGCAGATAGACAAAATTAAGGTCACAGCAGACACCCCAATTAAAAGGAGCAGCATATACTGCCTTAGAGAATAGCAATCAGATATAATGTAGTGCTCATTATTGCACATTATTCAATACCTAAATTGTGCAGAACAAGTTCCAAGATTAAAAAATATGTAGAGCTGTCAAAATGTACTTTACGCATGCGATTATTTAAAAATGTGTAAAAAAAAAAATTCTCAATCACAATTAATGCATTTACAGATTTGACCTTTTTTCTGCTCCATGTCATGTCTGAACACTGGTTGGAATAGGGCGGAACCTTTGCAATGTGTCAGTGGTCATTGCACTGATGCACAGACCACAAACAACAGTGACTCTTTGTCCATGATCAAGTGATGAAGATATTACCTCTTAACCATAATGTTTGTACAAAACAAACCCTTATGGGACCTGTGAAAAGCTGCATTCACATGACTCGCTGGAGTGAACCATCAGCGGCTCCCCGGCGCTGTGATGTGCTTCTGTCTTACCGGACATTTCAGATGGCGTATCATTTACGTGTTTGGTGTCAGTGCTCAAAGCATAACAATACATTCTCTGCAAGTGCTTATCACGTGGAGTTTAAAGCGCTGTGAAACATGTTAATGCAATGCAACTTTATGATTGCTGTAGCCAAGTGAATAGAAATGATGAACTGGATAGTTCACCCAAAAATAAACATTCTCTCATCATTTACACGCTCTCATGCCATCCCAAATGTGTATGGCTTTCTCTATTCTGCAAAACACAAATGAAGATTTTTAAAAGAATATCACAGCTCTGTAGGTCCATTCATTGCTAGTGAATGGTGGCTAGAACTCTGAAGGTCCAAATATCACGTAAAGGCAGCATAAAACTAATCCATAAGACTCCAGTGATCTATATCTATATAATCAATGTCTTGTGATGCAATACAATACATTTTGGGTGAGCAGACCAAAACGTAATTTATTTTTCACTATAACTCCTGACATCTGTCTCCTTGGCAATCGTGATTTCAAGCTGCAATGACTGCAAAGGCAAGATGTAAGTTAAGATGTAAGAACACTTTTTTTATATTTTGGTGTGTACCAACCTAAAACCAATTAGCTTGCTTTAGAAGACACTGATTAAACCACTGGAGTCCTATGGATTACTTTATGCTTCCTTCATGTATTATTTGGACATTTAGAGTTTTGGCACCATTCACTTGAATTGTATGGACCTACAGAGCGGATATATTTCTATAAATCATAATTTGTGTTCTGCAGAAGAAATAAAATTGTAAACATCTGGGATGGCATGAGGGTGAGTAAATGAAGAGAGAAATTGCATTGTAGGTGAACTATACCTTTAATATTGTGCAGTATGAGAGTTTAAGCAATTTAATGCCCATTGCAAAGAAGACTTTTTTTTCTCTCTAATTAGTCAACCTCGCACTTAGACTTTCGAAGACGTATAATTTTACTTGAATTGGTGCTTTTATAGTGCATTTTTATCTATATATTGTGGAATACTTTTCTTGAAAATGTTAATATAACATGTTTTCTTCTCTAAGGAGGAACTAAAAGCATTTTGACAGGAAAAAACATAGCCTATATACAAAGACCGCACTAAAAAGAAGTCATCCATAGGGTATTACCTGAGAGCACACAGTGAGCTGAGAGCTTCGCCACGGAACCCAAATGTCTCCACACGAATCAAGTCGGAGAAATCTCTTAGTTTAGATGTGTGATGTTTTAAAGCTGCAAATGTGGAGAAGACGCATATGAAAACATGCCAGACCTCTCTGTTATCTCAGTTCATCAATGTTCCCAATGCAACTTACTTAGTCCCTCAAAGTTTTGCTCCTCAACACCTTTTCCATTATCAGACACTTCCACTAACTCCACTCCACTGTCTTTTAACTTGACATCTATATGAGAAAACATATGTAACATGACAATGCAATATGCTCCATCAGGTCTAACATCCCTAGAACTTACCAACATTAGTGGCACCAGCATCAAGGCTGTTCTCCACCAGCTCCTTCACAGCTGTGGCCAGAGTCAGAACCACCTGCCCCGAGCAGATCTGATGCACAGATTGTTTGTCGATTGCCTTTATGGCTCCCGGAGACCCTGTGCTGGACATGTTTTGAAGCCAAGTAGTGGTGTAAAATAGTATTTCAATCGCAGCAAACAAGCTCAATAAGCTATTATTAACTTACCAAGTGTCTGACATCCTTCCTTTACAAATAAATATGCTGTCAGTCAGAGAATCCTAAGTTTGAAGCGTTGCATTGTGGCTATTTTGTTAGCTTTTGGTACATGAGGTATTCAGGGCAAATAGGGAGCGACATTTGCATGTGTTTTAATAACTCAATGAGATATAATGATTCTTCAACAAAGAAACCGCAGTTTTAGATTAAATTGGACCACACTGATTGCACTATTTAATGTGCCGATAGCTGCACTTGTATACAAGCATCACTCTCAAAACGTTTCCCGCGTAGTGACGCAAGACGTCACTACGTTTAGCGTAGCATGTGACTGTTATTGTAACATACTTCTTATATAAATAAGTAAATAAATATAATCGTTTTTTATTTATAAAAAAATAACATGTATAGTTTTGCCAATTATAAAAGCAGTGTTGTTTCTTCTTAATTTTCTTTTTTTAATATAATATTAAAGACGTAACTTATTCGTTAGATTTTTTTCTGTGCAGTCAGCTTGAAAGTACATTTTCCAAAATAATTACGTTACATTTTAGTTTGTTAATACGTGAATTATAATTTTATGGATCTGAATCGGATCATGATACTTTGTGCCATTTTATTTTGAAACGTTTCAGCACCACCGCGTGCAGTTGCTGGAGTAGGGACCGTGTGCAATGTTGTGATCACATATTAGTAGAAATTGACATGACAACAGTACAAATAGTTTTTGATGATAAAAGTAAGTAGGGATAAATATACAAAACTTGTAAACGGTCACAACCTTCAGATCCGAAGGGGCTTTTCTAGCCAGTATAGGGGATATAGAGGAGGGACATCCCGCCTGACGGAAGATGACGTCCAATTATTTGACAGTGAGTCCAATAAAGTTGTAACTGCTGAGAAACAGCGACACCATATCATGCTTGAATGCAGTAGTATGTAATATTATTCAGAAGTGGCTTGAGTTCTATTATAACATAACAATCAAAGTCATGAGCAAGACGTGTAGCTTGATTTAAAGATGAATCTGAATGCCTAATCTTACCTGGAGGACAAAGCATTGTAGAATTTGGTGAGTTTAAGGGTTAATGTAATTTTGGTAGCGTTTAACAGTACTTTACTCACTTTCATGCCATACCAGATGCGAATGACTGTCTTTCTTTTTTCTGCAAAACACAACGGAAGATTTTTAAAAGAATATCTCAGCTCTTTAGGTCCACACAATGGGTAAAAATTACATTGTGGAATATTGCAGCCCCAACAAGCACAGAAAGGCAGCATAAAATTAATTAATATGACGCCAGTTGTTAGGCTACATCCATGTCTTCTGAAGCGATATTATAATGGATTAAAAACAGATCAAGTCCTTTTTTACTATAATTTCCACTTTCTCTTCTACCTCTTTTTTTTATGATTCTTATTTTTTGTGCGTATCGCAACCTACTTGTCAGGGGTGGTCAAAGGTGGAGATTTATAGTAAAAAAGTAACTTAAAAATTATCTGTTTCTCACCCACACCTATCATATTGCTTCAGAAGACATGGATTTCACCACTCTAGTCATATTGATTACTTGTATGCTGCCTTTGTGTGCTTTTTGGAACTTCAAAGTTTTGGTCACCATTCACTTGCATTGAATGGACCTACATAGCTGTGATTTACTTCTAAAAAATCTTAATTTGTGTTCTGCAGAAGAAAAAAAGTTGTACACAAAAGTTGGACTTCTTAGGGGGGGTGACTTGAAAATGTTTCAAGCTGATAAGTTACATAGAACTTACCCACCCTTTCTGTACAGACTAGATGCAGCAGTACTCTATTTGTTTAGCTGTTAAGAGAGTACTGTTTATGCTCATTTGATGTCTAAATGGATTCCGAGGTATATGACATTTTGGCCTTAATTGCTTAAGTTTTTGCTGAAGGTAAGAAATCTCCAATTCACAATGTCAGATACTGACACTTGACTAACACTTGGGCACTTTGCAAGTAAGCCTATTATTCTTTTGAGTATTTGATATTTCCATACCTGTAATAAAACAAACTGTTCAGTCCTTTTCTTTGTTGTATTAATTTAGCCTCAGACTCCGACAATAACTGTGAGGTGCTGCTGGCAGGGAAACAGTGCCCATCATTCCAGGAATTTTCTTCTGCCATTCTCAACCAACTACTCCGGGGATCCCTACTGGAACTCTTGTGCTTTGTTTACGATAGTGACCCTACACATTCACACATTCTGTTCAAGGGTGAGCTGTCTGATATCTATACTGCCTCAAAAAAACTTACCAGTGAATTATGTCAGAATATTTTGTCTATTTATTATTTGTCTCTAGTTTAACTTTTTTGGAAACCTACTTGATAAGAGCTACTTGAATGTTTCTCAAAAACCTCACCTGCTTCAGTGATATGCCAGCGTTTACCAGACATGAACCTCCTCTCTCCGTTGGCCATCATTGATGAGTTTAGCACAATTCGTCTGCAGCACAACCGGGCATTCACAGAGCATGCAACCAGCCCTTCGCTTTTTCCGCAGGTAATGCAGCATACTGTATTTAATCATCAATGCCATTTTGTTCTATTATGATTCAATTGAACTATTCAAATATACATCGACAAAACCAAAGGTTGTGAATAACCTTGTGCTTCATCCTGTTCATCTTTCGGCTTTCTGCAGGATCATCAATACTTGAGTGCAGATGGACAGACTCTTAAGGTGAAAACAGTTCCTCTTGCTGTGCTTTGTAATTTACCTATTTAGTCATTTAGCAGATGCCAAAGCAACTTACAAATGAGACACATAGCAAGCAATTTTTCATACAAAGTTTATCAACATCTGCAGCATAGGACTGCCAAGTTCTCACAGGGACTGGAGTAGTAAAGATGCTAGCACAGAAGAAAGAGATAGACAAGAATTGTTTTTAAAAAAAAATTTGTACATTAAGTGCAATACACAATGACAATTCAATTAATTCAGATATGCTTATCTATCCTAGAACCAAAAAATGGTATTTTCCAAGCCCAAACATCCCGTTACCTTAGTGAATTTGAAGAAATCGCAACACTGGGTAAAGAGTCTTATGGCAAAGTGTTTAAGGTAAAGATTTTTAGTGCCGTTTTTAACATTAGAGGTTACCAAAGCACTTTACACTGTGTCCCATTCACCCATTCACACACACTCATAAACCAATGGTATGATATTACTTGTATGCTGCCTTTGTGTGCTTTTTGGAACTTCAGGTCACATTCACTTGCAATGAATGGACCTACAGAGCTGTGATTTACTTTTAAAATCTTAATTTGTGTTCTGCAGAAGAAAAAAAGTCATACACATCTGTTACATAATGTTGAAAGGTGCATCCTAAAACCACTCATCCACTCAACAAGCTGGATGGTCAGGAATACGCAGTGAAGAAAATTCTCATCAAGAATGTAACTAGAGATGACTGCATGAAGGTAAATTATGGCACAGATTAAGCTTGCATTAGTGTTGGGTGCTGTTCACACAACATGTGTTCCTACAGTGTAGCGTTGTTAATAATTTTGCATGATGCCTCTTAAAAACACTACACTTATGGTGCCAAAGACATCCATCTAGCTTAAGAGTTCCACTAAACTAACAGTTGTTCTTCTCAAAATTCCAAATGATTTAGCAGTAAATGGCCATATTGTGTCTGTTTTTCTTTTTCACAGGTCCTTAGGGAAGTTAAAGTTGACTATGCATGGGAGGAGGCCTGGTGTTTTGAACAGACATTGGATTGCTGTGGCACAACAAACTGGAGATTGGTCTTTCTATCTACTAAAACAACCGATAGTTCCCTTCTAATGTAGTAAGCTTTTTGATGTCTGTGCTATGAATAAGTTAAAAATGACATGATCCCATCTACTATTGAAAGCCCTATGAAGAGATTGGCAAACAGGCATTGTTTACAGAATTATTTACACATTCTTGGTTCCTATGGTCATTTACTGTATTTAAGAGGTGCTTTGGCATGTTGAAAATATTTTTTCTCAGCATTGCTATAAAAGTCAGTTTAACAATTGCTGTAGACCAGGGGTACTCAATTAAATTTCCAAGAGGTCCGGTCTCTACATTTCCTTCCCAGTAAAGTTCCAGATAGTATGTAGCTTACGTGGTGTCAGTAGTTATAGTGCATCTGGAAAGTATTCACAGCGCTTCACTTTTTCCACATTTTGTTATGTTACAGCCTTATTCCAAAATTGATTAAATTAATTATTTTCCTCAAAATTCTACAAACAATACCCCGTAATGACAATGTGAAAGAAGTTTGTTTGAAATCTTTGCAAATTTATTAAAAATAAAAAATGAAAAAATATCACATGCACATAAGTATTCACAGCCTTTTCCATGACACTCAAAATTGAGCTCAGGTGCATCCTATTTCCACTGATCATCCTTGAGATGTTTCTACAACTTGATTGGAGTCCACCTGTGGTAAATTCAGTTGATTGGACATGATTTGGAAAGGCACACACCTGTCTATATAAGGTCCCACAGTTAACAGTGCATGTCAGAGCACAAACCAAGCCATGAAGTCCAAGAAATTGTCTGTAGACCTCCGAGACAGGATTTTATCAAGGTACAGAAAAATGTCTGCAGCATTGAAGGTCCCAATGAGCACATTGGCTTCCATCATCCGTAAATGGAAGAAGTTTGGATCCACCAGGACTCATCCTAGAGCTGGCCGCCCGACCAAACTGAGCGATTGGGGGAGAAGGGCTTTAGTCAGGGAGGTGATCAAGATCCTGATGGTCACTCTGACAGAGCTCCAGTGTTTCTCTGAGGAGAGAGGAGAAACTTCCAGAACAACAACCATCTCTGCAGCACTCCACCAATCAGGCCTATATGGTAGAGTGGCCAGATGGAAGCCACTCCTCAGTAAAAGGCACATGATCATTGGGGTCTCTCTTCCCTCCATCAAAGACATTTACAAAAAACACTGTATCTGCAAAGCAACCAGCATTGTGGACGACCCAACACACCACTCACACAAACTCTTTACCCTCCTGCCGTCTGGCAAGAGGTACCGAAGTATTCGGGCCCTCACAGCCAGACTGTGTAACAGCTTCTTCCCCCAAGCCATCAGACTCCTCAATACTCAGAGACTGGTTTGACACACACACACACACACGTGTCCTGAGTTGCACTTTAATTACTGTCACTTTATAACTGTCTGCTACCTCAATAACTGCTATGTGCATAGAACACTATCTCATAGTATGTTATGTGTACGTTTTTAGAAACTGTCATCTTTTTGCACTACTGAGCACTGGTCTCTATTGTCCTGCTCATTGTCAGTAATTTGTTGTACTGTCCCGTACTTTGCACGTGCACTTTATATAGGTACATATAGGTATTTTATAGAGGTATTTTATTTCGTTGTGTTGTCTCATGTGGTCCTGTGTTGGTCCTTTGTTGTTTTTATGTAGCACCATGGTCCTGGAGGAACGTTGTCTCGTTTTGCAGTGTACTGCACTTACTGCATATGGTTGAAACGACAATAAAAACCACTTGACTTGACTTGATAGCTGCCTGGAGTTTGCCAAAAGGCACCTGAAGGACTCTCAGACCATGAGAAACTAAATTCTCTGGTCTGATGAAACAAAGATTGAACTCATTGGCCAGAATGGCAAGCGTCATGTCTGGAGGAAACCAGGCACCGCTTATCACCTGGCCAATCCCATCCCTACAGTGAAGAATGGTGGAGGCAGCATCATGCTGTGGGGATGTTTTTCAGCTGCAGGAACTGGCTGACTAGTCAGGATCGAGGGAAAGATGAATGCAGCAATGTACAGAGACATTCTTGATGAAAATCTGCTCCAGGGCGCACTGGACCTCAGACTGGGACAAAGGTTCATCTTCCAACAGGACAACGACCCTAAGCACACAGCCAACAAAGGAGTGGCTACAGGACAACTCTGTGAATGTCCTTGAGTGGCCCAGCCAGAGCCCAGACTTGAACATGACTGAACATCTCTGGAGAGATCTGAAAATGGCTGTGCACCAACACTCCCCATACAACCTGATGGAGCTTGAGAGGTCCTGCAAAGAAGAATGGGAGAAACTGCCCAAAAATAGCTGTGCCAAGCTTGTAGCATCATACACAAAAAGACTTGAGGCTGTAATTGGTGCCAAAGGTGCTTCAACACAGTATTGAGCAAAGGCTGTGAATACTTGATATGCAATTTTTTTATTTTTAATACATTTGCAAAGATTTCAAACAAACTTCTTTCACATTGTCATTATGGGGTATTGTTTGTATAATTTTGTAAATAATTAATTTAATACATTTTTGAATAAGGCTGTAACATAACAAAATGTAGAAAAAGTGAAAAAAAATATATATATAAATAACTTGCTATTTTTAAATATTTTTATAACTTGCCATGTTGACAGCAATAGTACTTTGTTTAAAAAAAAAAAGTAAGCAATCCAGATGAGGACATTGGGGGCCCAGAGACCTAGTGGGGTCTGAGAGATCTTCTCTACCAAAAGATTAAATATTTCATCAAGACTTCATCAGTCCAGGGCACTTGTATGTGAATATTAAAAGATTGGCTCAACAGTTTGTTTTGAAGCTGAATGACAGCAGTCCAGTTTTGTTTAAATATTTTTACATTCAGAATCTATACCTGTGTATGGGACATAGGAGGCCTTTTTGAGAGATAAAATACTGTGGGTTCAGGGGTGTCCACTGAGAGAAATTTTATAAAATGTAAACGCCTGAATGGCTTTTAAAGCACCTGCAACTCTTACGTACAGTAAATTAGGCTCTATGCGGCGCCTCGTTTCTGTAGCGGTGAGAGAGGCAACGCGCGCGGAGCCGGAATAAAATGAGTTGCGCTGAACGCTATTTATTCCCGCTCCGCGCGCGACTACACACTTGTCAGGTGTCAGATTACTAGCACAAATCTTCAGAGCTCGGTCTGGATTTAATTCTCTTTCGATCCGGAGTCCGCCAATTGAGTACCCCTGTTGTAGACATTGCACTATATTTTCTCTGATATATAGAATTAGCTGTCCATGGCATTATATAGCCAACGTGATATCTAAAAAACATAATTTTACTTTAGAAAAGACAATAGAATCAGTCATAGATGCTCCCAACTTTGAACAACACCACGCTTATCCCTTATAAACACTCTTTATCTGTTTGCCACAAGTTTGAATAGTCTAGCACTACCCCTTGAATCCCTGAAAAGTTGGGTCTTTATAAACCTCTCAGGTCAAGAAAACAGTTATCTTTAAAATTCCTACCAAAAAATAATTTCAGCAAATAATCTGTAGAACTCTTAAAGGAATAGTTCACCCACAAATGATCTCATTATTTACTCTCATTATCAACTCTAAAACTGTGAACACAGGTGAGGGGCCTTCAAACCTATTCTATATTTACATTGAGAAGATAAGGATAGTTATAGATGTTATTACAAATTCTGAGCTAGAATATTTACAGTTTAACTTTGAATACATTCATTTCCTGTTTGTTACAAAAAATGATTTAACGGAAGATAACAGTAGATGGCGCCAGTAAATAAATGCAAACCACAGAAGGTTCTGTGATGCCTCTATTCGAGAAAGATTTCTGATCTTTTTTTTTTCCAGACTTATCGCACACCAGTGGATTGAGAACATTTGTTTACGCTGCACCTGAACAACTTGAGGGTTCTAACTATGATTCAATGGTAAAGAGTCCAGATAATATAAAGTTAAAAGTAAACTGTTATAATGCTAGCCTATACAGTCATAACTGTTTTTTTAATATGAGTTCAATATTTTTACCCTATTACTGATAATTGTTAATTCATTCATTTATAATTATTTGGTAAGTGTATATAGAATTAAAAAAAAAAAGAATATGATATTCAGTATTTTGTTTTGTTTACGGTCAGATATGTATAGTATAGGAGTGATTGCGTTGGGAGTTATTCCAGCAATTTAGGACTGAAATGGAACTTGTACACACACTTGTAGAACTGAGGAAGGGCCAGGTCCCTAATACGCTCTGCAAAAACTGTCCAGTTTGGGCCAAGTATATCAGACTGCTGACCAGCTCTGATCCTTCAATGCAACCAAGTGCATGCCAGAGTGCAGAGTGATGCTACAGAGTGATGTCTTTAGCACCAATGACATGGTATGTGTGGTTCCAAAACACATTTCTCACAATGGAACAAAAAACAATTTGATTTGTGCATACCCATTTTCAGCTATCTTTATATTTAAAAAAAAAAAACCTCAAGTTTGTTTGCATACTCTATTCTAGGTTATCTACAGTTTAAAGCGCAAGATTGATGAGCACGAAGAAGAACTTGTTCAGCTCAAGAGAAAGATCAGTAAGCTGTAGATCTCTAAAATTGCTAAACAAAGTCCAGAAAAGACATTATAATACTGGATCTTTTGTACCCCCAAATACTTGTACATTATGTTAGTTGTTGTTTGGTAATGGTTGCATGTGTCAGCGCAGCTCTGCTTGTATGTAAATAAATGAGTGGCATATTTTATTTGATGAAACAACTGGTGCAATTGTGCATTTGTCTTAATTTATCTGACTTTTGACAGTTCATGAAATTGAAAACTTGCAATAATAATATACATAAATATAAATAATAACTGAGGTTCTGGTAAAGGCTGACAAAGTAACTTTTTATTAAAACTTTTTATTGAAACTATTAATGAGATATAAATCAATAGTTAATGCATGGAATGTGTGTGTATATATATACTCATTCAACAACTTCATAAGTTGTAATTAACCATAGGATTAACATTCAAATAGGTTTTCGGGGAGAAAAAAGTATTTTCGGATACAAAGAAGCCACGACCTACCTTACAAACCACCAATATCTTTTTCCTCTATTAAACGATTAAGATCTGGCTCTACAGTTATACCAAAATTACCCATGAATCAACTGTTTAAATCTTTTAAAACGGGGTATTGCTTTATTGTCGACGAGTTAACAGCAACAAAGACAATCAGCTGCCTTGATGGCCCTTCAATAAGGCCACATCCACACGAATCTGGGTTGGCTGACATTACGAAAGTACCCGGATGGACCCGTGGGAAACTACGTCATTGTTCACCGCCGGACGCTCTTTGGATTTTAGAATGGATGAACACATTTAAATTAATCATAAATTTACAGGTACGTTCGTTGTTCGATTTACATATGACTTATGATTGCTGCAAGTGAATTTTGATCATCGTGCGCTGTGAGGTTGAATTAGTTGCGTGGCACGAAATTGAAAACACCGGGTTTCGCAATGAGTCTACTAGAGGAGCTTTCGGCGGCTTTGCCTTGTCGGCCACAGCTCCGCTGGATTTTAAATGCCGAGCCCCTCCTTTCTCCCATTTCCGATTAAAATCTAGTTTTACCTAATTAAACTAACTGTCGTTGTGTTAATAAAGGATTACACCACAAAGATCAACAGCTTGATTGTTAGACGGGCTTGTGGAAGTGCGTGACCATGTTCACGCAGTGTTCCATCTGTATTGTTACGTTCCACCGTTACCATGGCGTTTATAGCAACACAAACGCGCGGGCTTCGATTCAGTTAAAAACCTTCAACAAGAAAGGCATCTGACTGCAAACATCCTCTGACGTTTTTTTGTTGCAAACGTTAAATGAAGCCTTAAAGACATTTATTGTTAGTATTTGCTATTTTAATCGTTCGGCAGAGGCCTGTCTCGCCCGTAAAGCCTTTAGCCGAGCACGCCAGATAACAGTTGGCGTACGTGCGGAGAGCGTGTATACTACACGATTATTTCTCCAAGTAAAATCACACACGGAACCGCCTGCGTACATTTTTAACTGAGTTTTAGCGTCTGAGTTTGAGACGAACTAATCGACAGTTCAATGGTACACGTACACACTTACTGGGGTTTTGTTGTGGAATGTGTTGATATCGGAGTTTCCCGTAAACTAGCTATCATGAATTAGCCAAGGCCACGACTCACCTGACGGTCAACTCAAAATATCAACACACACATCGGTTACACTAACACAATTATTATTATTTTTTGTTATTAATGGCTGGTAATATCCCTTTATGTACTGCCGAATCAATATAATTGACTATTTCGTAATACATAATGCGGATCGATTGGTGGTTCAGTCACTTTCGGTTTGGCGCCACGTCTCTGAGTTTGGGTAGAGAAACATTTCACCCAAGTTGCTTTCTACGCTTTAACGACGTTTTTGAGCCTTTGTAACATTACATATTAGGAACAGAGGCGCTCTTCTATTATGAGTGTACGCGTTTCTTTCGAAGTTGTATTTAGTTTTGTATATTCACCAAGTAGAAACAAGTTATATAACGGGGAATACACTCTATAGTCAACATCCATCAAGGAAATACATATTGTATGTTTATCAGTAACTTGGTAGAACTTAATGGAATAGTTACCCCAAAATGAATGAATGAAGGAAAAAAAATATCTCAACATTTAGTCACATTTTTTTTTTTTTTTTATAATGTCTCTGTTGGTCCATACAAGGTAAGTGATTGGTGTCCAGAACTTTGAACCTCTAAAAAGCACATAAAAGCAGCATTAAAGTAGTCTGGTCGACTCCAGTGTTTAAATTCATGTCTCAGGCTGATTTATTCTATGGAAGGAGCAGAACTTTTTTTATATTATGTGCAACGTCATTTTAAATGTATTTTGTTTAGGGTGATGTCACGTGTTTAGCATACTGTTCCAGTCACAGAAGCAAGGCCAGTAATGCTGTATTTTCTCTCTGTGAATCGCCACTTTTAGCGCTGGATTGCGTCTTTGCTTTATTAAGCAAAGAGGTGGGTGACGATATGCACGAAAATGTGAATGGCCAAAAACAAAATAAAAATGTGGATGTGAAAGTGGAGATTTATAGTAAAAAAATACTTCAATATTGATCTTCTTGTCACCCACATCTATCATATAATTTCAAAAGACATGGATTAAACCACTGGAGTAAAATGATTACTGTAATGCTGCCTTAATGGGCTTTTTGCAGCTTCAAAGTTTTGATCACAATTCACTTGTGGACCTGCTGAGATGTTCTAAAAATATTTGTGTTCAGCAGATGAAAGTCACACACATCCTGGAATTTTTGTAATTAATGGAAAAAAAAATACTGTATTAATATAATAAGCATTTATGCAGTATAGGCTACGTTTTTCCAATATTATTGGCAGACTTCGTTATATTCCTACCGACCTCATGCCGTAACATTTTCAATGTTTGATACACATTTGAACAATTAAGTATTTTGTTGTTCTGCCCTGTTAATTTGTGTTATCAGATTGGTGAATGTCCACAAAATAGTATGAGAAAGTTAGAGGATATAAGAAAGGTCAGTAGTATGCAGTTTGTTTTCTTTTAATCTTCATGACATCCCTTTCATGTTTCCTCTTACTTTATTGATATTGCTGTATGGCGATAATTCTTGTTCCACCAAACCCAACACTTGATGAACCAACTCCACATACATAAAATAAAAGTTGCTTTTGTGGCAAGGATGATTGTCTTTTGAATTGACATACATATTTGTTTTTACACAGAAAATGAATAATGACCATAGTTGACAAACCTCCAGAAAAACCTGACCCTGAGTCAGTGCGGTGCAAGCACTCCAGCTCTCTGACACCTTTCTCCACCAAAGACATGGAGAGTAGCAGTTCGAGCTGGAGTATTAGCCATTCTGCCCCTGAGCTTTCAAGGGCCAAGACTGCCTGCATGGCTCCAACCATTGGAGTGACTGTGAACAGTAGTAGTAATACTAATAATAATACAGCTCTTGACAGGCCCCGGGAGCAAGGCAAGTCCTTTTTCATTACTGTCAATGTTAAACAGTTGCCGTAGCACCGTATTTATTGTGTAGGACTAAATGTAAACTCATTATTCCTATATTGTTTGTAATGTGTGGCTGACATTTGTCTTTTCTACCATACAGTGGTGATGACCAGTGGGGACGGCATCGCTCTTCCTCAAAAGGTCCTCTTTTCCCCAGAGCGGCTCTGCTTGAAATGGAACCAAGGTCACCGCATTGGAGCAGGTCTCCAGAACCTGGGCAACACATGTTTCCTAAATTCTACCCTCCAGTGTCTGACCTACACTGCTCCTCTTGCCAACTTCATGCTAACCAGGGAGCATTCCAAAGCATGTAAGCATGCTGCACATGTGTCCTGCCCTGTGTGCTTACACTAGGTTATACATAAAGAGCCTTATTCATAAAACATGAGCAGAACTAGGCTAATTTTTAAGTTGTTCATAAATCCTTTTGCACATAAAATGTCATCGTATTAAATGAAACAGTTTACGTAAGAATGGTTTTACACACAATTTACATCTAAATTTGTTCTACTTGTGAATTATAATTAAGGCCCAATTACTGACATAACTTTGTTCTGATGTTATATGCATGTTGTATGTGTTTCCTTTTCCCATGAAGGTCATGAGCCTGGGTTTTGCATGATGTGTACCATGCAAAATCACATCACCCAGGTGTTCGCCAACTCTGGAAACGCCATCAAGCCCATTGGTGTGCTTAATGAACTGAAACGTGAGTGTGTAATTTAAGACCTTTTGACATTTTACTCCACATTTTATATTGCTGGCATTGCTTTCCTGCCAGACTGACATAAAAGAATGCAAATAATCTGCTTAAGTACTAAATCAAGTCTTAAGTCTTTATATCAGTGCTAGGGATGAGTTGAGGGTTAAGGCGAGATAATTATTAAGGTTAAGTCATGATGTCCTGATTAAATAGGAAATCTTCTGTAGCTAAGCGATAAGGAATGGTCTGGGATGACTGTTATGTATAACATGGTCCGCTGATCTTTTGTTCTTTTCCCAGGTATTGGAAAGCATTTCAGATTTGGAAGTCAGGAAGATGCCCATGAATTTTTGAGGTACACGGTGGATGCTATGCAAAAATCCTGCCTGCCTGGAAACAAGTGAGTCTAAACAATGCAGTTCTGTTTGCCTGTTTATAAGCATTTACAAGGCATGAAACAAAGATTTCCTGATTCATCTATGCATTCACTTCTCAAATAATCAGTGTTTAATAAATGTGAACTCATTCTTTCAAGAGCACTTGACTTATATGGATAAGAGGAAGAATGAAGTATCGTATTTACTGGTTAAACAATGCCAGTAGTTTTTTTTTTTTTTTTGGGACAATAGGTTATCGTGAAGAATCAAGGGCGATTTGTTTTTGTTAACTGTATTTATGATTGATTGTATTTGTTAACTCAGCAAAAAAAGAAACGTCCTCTCACTTTCAACTGCTTTTATTTTTGGCAAACTTAACAAGTGTAAATATTTGTATGAACATAAAAAGATTCAACAACTAAGACATAAACTGATAAAGTTTCATAGACATGTGACTAACAGCAATGGAATAATGTGTCCCTGAACAAAGAGGGGGTCAAAATGAACAAAAGTAACAGTCAGTATCTGGTGTGGCGACCAGCTGCATTAAGTACTGCAGTGCATCTCCTCCTCATGGACTGCACCAGATTTGCCAGTTCTTGCTGTGAGATGTTACCCCGATCTTCCACCAAGGCACTTGCAATTTCCCGGACATTTCTGGGGGGAATGGCCTAGCCATCACACTCATCCAACAGGTCCCAGACGTGCTCAATGGGATTGAGATCCGGGCACTTCGCTTGCCATGGCAGAACACTGACATTCCTGTCTTGCAGGAAATCATGCACAGAACGAGCAGTATGGCTGGTGCTGGAGGGTCATGTCAGGATGAGCATGCAGGAAGGGTACCACTTGAGGAAGAAGGATGTCTTCCCTGTAACGCACAGCATTGAGATTGCCTGCAATGACAACAAGCTCAGTCCGATGATGCTGTGACGCACTGCCCCAGACCATGACGGACCCTCCAAATCGATCCTGCTCCGGAGTACAGGCCTCGGTGTCATGCTCATTCTTCAATAAACCCGAGTGACCATCACCCCTGGTGAGACAAAACCGTGACTCGTCAGTGAAGAGCACTTTTTGCAAGTCCTGTCTGGTACAGCGAAGGTGGGATTGTGCCCATGTGTGACGTTGTTGGTGATGTCTGGCAAGGACCTGCCTTACAACAGGCCTACAAGCCCTCAATCCAGCCTCTCTCAGCCTATTGTAGACAGTCTGAGCACTGATGGACCGATTCTGCGTTTCTGGTGGAACTCGTTGTTGCCATCCTGTACCTGTCCCACAGGTGTGATATTCGGATGTACCGATTCTATGCAGGTGTAGTTACACGTGCTCTGCCACTGCAAGGACGATCAGTTGTCCTTCCTGTCTCCCTGTAGCGCTGTCTTAGGCGTCTCACATTACGGACATTGCAATTTATTGCCCTGGCCACATCTGCGGTCCTCATTAGGTTTGGGCGATGTCCCCTAAATTGGCAGTTGACGATGTTGACAGTAAAACATCGCGATGGACGATGATATCGTCATATAATTTTCAAAAATTATATGAAAAATTATAATTTCGTTATTTTACTAACCCAACCCATCGTCAGCGCTTTATCAGTTGCACGACACGTGAAGCATTTATTTTTTTTAGCTTTCACTTAAGAAGAGTTGTGCACTTTTTATTTTAATATATCTCTTTACATAAATACTATTTTCCACTTAAGAGAACTATAATTTCGTTATTTTACTATCCCAACTGACTCATCCGCGCTTTCCAATAGGTTGCACGTAAGGGGGAAAAATATTTCTTCCACTTAAGAAGAGTTGTGCACTTTTAAGCACTTTTTATTTTAATATATCTCTTTACATAAATACTATTTTCCACTTAAAAACTATAATTTCGTTATTTTACTAGCCCAACTAATTAGTACTCATCCGGGCTTTTTAATATATTGCGCCTAAGAAAAAAAAGTCGTCTTTGGGCAGCCTTCTTGCGAAGAGAGCAGCCACAGCCACGCTCACTGATGAGCAAAAGGTCGAGGCAGAAATGACCATGTACCTGCAGGAAATGGCCATTGATGCGAAGAGGACCTGACTGGGAAACGACAAAAGGTTTCCGTTCATGGCAAGATTAGCACGGAAATATCTGTGCATATATGCTACCAGTACTCCATCAGAGCGGGTCTTCAGCACAGCGGATAGTGTAGTTACTCCAATCCGCAGCTTATTAAAACCAGATAAAGTCAATATGTTGGTATTTCTGGCCAGAAACAACGAAATTTAAACATGGTCTATGGTGAAAGATATTAGACTTCTTTACGCATTTTTGGCCATCCGTTGCGGAGCTATTCGATTTTGCATATTGTTTTTTAAACGTTCATTTGTGTAGTTCATATGACCACTTTACAATATTTCAATAACATAATTTATTTTGTAGCCTGTGCTGAAGTTAATTGTGCTGCTAATTATAAGTGAAATGTTAATGCCGAGTTTCGGTCTGAGTGTTGTTCCAGTTTTCTTGTTCTTTATTTGTTGTTCTTCTATGTTTTAATAAATATGTGTTATTCATATTCACCTTGTTTCTTTCATTTGATTTGACATTATGGATTTATGGCCAAGGAAATTTTTCTTTAAATGTATTAACCAGACAAAAGTTATTTGACGTTCGCTGGTCTGGGTTTATCTTAAACTGCCGCTTCAGTGTATACAAGAGCTATGTGTCAATGAACAAGATGTTCTGAGACACTACAACTACTAATAATTAATTAATAAAGGCTATTTTCTTGTAGCCTACAACATAAAATATTTTAATCTAAATGTACAGTGTAATACATGTAAAAAAAAGACAAGAAGCTAACAATGTCAAGATCAATATTTGTGTAGCCTTCCTGACACGGTATTTTCACAGACTAACACGTCACGTCTCTGGCATATATTACAGTATTTAAAATAGCATATATGCATTAGCTATATTCTCAATTTAATTTACAGAGCAAAAAGTTTTTAGGTTAACTATAGAAGAGACTAGGATTAGTGAGTCACACTAGCAAGACTCGCAAAAGGGGGCGTGGCATCACGATGGTGGCTCGACATCGTGATGTTGGTCAGCCATCACGATGGACGATGATATCGTCCATCGGCACAACCCTAGTCCTCATGCCTCCATGCAGCATGCCTAAGGCACATTCATGTGTCAGTAGAAAGGTCTCTTTAGTGTCTTAAGTTTTTATAACTGTGACCTTAATTGCCTACCATCTGTAAGATGTTAGTGTCTTAACGAACATTCCACAGGTGCATGATCATTAACTGTTTATGGTTTATTGAACAAGCATGGAAAACATTGTTTAAACCCTTTACAATAAAGATCTGTAAACTTATTTGGATTTTTACCAAATTATATTTAAAATACAGTGTCCAGAAAAAGGGACGTTTCTTTTTTTTGCTGAATTTATATAGTTTATAATATTGTTTATAGTTTAAAGTCCTATTATGCACAAAATATTTTTTCTGGTTCTTATTTAGTTGCACAATAAACTGTATCGGGGAGTATAATAATTTGGACTCTTGATGCCTCCATGTCTGTGCCTGTCATAGGAAGAAAAGACCAAAAATTATTATTTTTATATTCTATTAGTCTATTTTAAAAACAATGTGATTAGTCGGTTATCTGCCTTTTCCACCACCTTAGTTATCGGTATCGGCAAAATCCACAATTGGTCGACCTCCAATATGCACGACAGAGGCAGTCAAAATCAAACACTTTAACTATGTAATTGTATCCTGTTTAATACTCCAATATTTTTTTTGACAGACTGGACAGGCAAACACAAGCAACCACTTTTGTACATCAGATATTTGGGGGTTATCTGAGATCCCGAGGTAGGTCATCAGTTTCTCATTTGTTCTTTATGAAATTATGCATATTCTGACAATAGACACACATAACTGATTTTGTTGTCTAAAGCTCTGCCATACTATTACATGTTTTTGTAGAATTTAATTGAATGTGTTTGAATAATAAATGCACATGTCTTTTTCACAGTCAAATGTCTGAATTGCAAAGCAGTCTCTGACACATTTGACCCTTATCTGGATATTTCTTTAGAGATAAAGGTAAAGGAAGCTCCTCTTGACATAAAAATGACCTAAAACGATGAAGTAATTGACAAGTTTAGAGTGGTTACGTTTAACAATAAAATCCTTATTCTGTTTGTATGTTTATTTGCAGACTGCTCCGACACTTACCAAGGCATTTGAGCAATTTGTTAAGCCTGAGCAACTTGATGGGGATAACGCTTACAAATGCTCCAAGTAAGGTGTTTTTTTTTTTTTTTTTTTTTTTTTGGTGTGTTTGCATACCACTCTCCTGCATTGTCCACTCTTGAAAAAAGAGGCTTGTTACTGTTGTACCCTGTTACAATTTTTTTTTTTTACATCAGTGGTATTATGCAATTTGACATGGATGACTGGTTTTGTGTTCCCTCTAATTCACTTTCCTTTAAGCTTATTGTGATCTCTGTCTTCACAGATGTAAGAAAATGGTTACCGCCTCAAAGAGATTTACCATACATCGCAGTTCTAATGTCCTCACTGTCTCACTGAAGCGGTTCGCCAACTTCAACGGAGGAAAAATTACAAAGGTAGTGTCATAACAACGTTTTGCTGTTAAATCTGTAATTGCTTCTTATGAACCTGGACAAACTTGCATGTCTAGATCAATAATCCATCACAATGAAATGTCACCTTCATGCAGGATATTTATTAAAACTAAGAATGTCAGTAGGATAAGATAATTAATTGAGTAATTTTCTTTTTTTGTGTTTTGTAGTTTAACATCCATCTCAAAATTATAACTTGCTGAGATTTTTTCTGTAATTGTATATTTTTCCTTTCAAAATGTAGAGCATTCCGTTTTAAAGGGTCATGAAACCCCAAAAAGTATTTTTTGTAGCCTACATATTGCACTTCAATGTATACGACGATCGTATTCATTATGTTTAGTATTAAAGGGAAAGTGGTTCTTTTTTTTTTTTTTTTTTACCATTTTTGTTCTTCCGTTTTAAAAACGAAAGGTGAAGCAATGTCACAAAACGTGAGGTACATATGTTTTAAGTCTAATATATGATAGGTTGAAGAGTACGTGTCTATGTCATTGGATTCTGAGCGTTTCACTACGTAATTCATGAGAAGGAATGCTTCCATCCAATCACTGCACTGTCACATGCATCCAATCAATTGCATGATATTCAATTACAGTGGAAAATTCAAAGTTACTCACAGACGTGACCTCGGAGAAGTGAGGGGCTTTTGCACTAAACGCCGTGGTGAGATTGAAATCACTCATCTGAACGGACCTCAGTCCATAACCAGAATGGAGCGAGCTTGTTTCTTGGCCACAGTGCTGCTACTGTAGCACTCCAAACAATGAAGCAGCTGTTTGTTTAGATGCACGTTTTCCATCCCGTCTTCCCCGTACGTCTGATCATGGACAGGATAACACAATGGCTTTTTCAAAAACAGAAGACATTGATGAAAACCGAACTCAACATGAACAAAACATGACTCAAAATCATGTCAACTTTCTATTTGGTATAGTGCGAAAGTAACTGGGATTCAAATCTAAAGGGTTTACCCGCATTCCGTCGCCAAGACAACAAAGTTAAAATACTGGATAACTTTACACAGATAAGGTTAGTAAGCAATTTTATCACATAAGTCATGTTAGCACGTATTGTGGCTATACTTTTGTAACATTTTGTATTAAATATTTTTTGTATTGGATCCGTTTACTTTCATTGTATGTGCAATGGAAAAGGCGATCAAAAGTGTTTCCTTTGGTAATCAATTTTATGCCACTTGTATGGCATAAAGTATTGAGTTTGGGGATTTTAACTTGTAGTAAAGACAAAACTTTCCTTGTCAAAAATAAAAACAAAAATTCATTTATGGTAGGTCTCAAATCGGTCCTTGTTTAGTTTGCTATCTGCTCAAAGTGCTGTTTGTACTCCTTCTCAAAAGTTTGAGCATAATATCTAGGCCTGTCGTGATTTATTAAATGTCTGATCGCGGTTATTTAATATAGCCATGATTGTTTGAGATGATCACGATTATTGTGCACTTAAAGCGACACTATGTTAAAAAAATAACAATGTTATTAATGAGTGAGTGCAACAAAAATCCATCTTCCAAACCATGTCTTTACCCAAATACACTTTGATAAACCTATAATAATTATTTGTATTTTAGAGCTGTCGGGACAGATTTTGTGGGAAATTGCATGCATGCGTCATTCGCCCGTGCACGTTCACATCATATCCGTACACACAGAAAATAAGCTCTGGCTACTGTAGCGTTTGTATGGTGTGGGAGTAGCCCACAATTAACGAGAAAAATTTACTATGGATCATTCAAAATTGCAAGCCTCCAGGGAATCTCCAGTTGTAAAAACAAAGAAACCCTTAACTCTTTCCCCGCCAAACACGGAATTTTCCGTGTTTTATGAAAAAACGCTTCCCCGCCAAACACAGAATTTTCCGGGTTTCCGTGTTTTAGGTGTTATACGGTAAGGAAGACCCCTGCGCATGTTTTGAAAGAGTACGCAACTCTTTGATCAAAGAAACAGACTGCGATCGTCTCAAACATGAAGAGGTGAAGTATTGAGAAGCTCAAAATATCAGACATAAACATGCCTTTTTATCAGCTTTTTGTCTGAAATGTTGTTTTTGACAAAACCTACCTCTGTTCAAGTCGCAATAAAAAAGAACAAATGAAGATAAAATAAAATCGTTTTTTTTTTGCCTAAAAGCAGAGGCTCAGATCTTTATTGTGATATATAGCATCTTCATATATTCATGGAAGAAAATATTCTGCGGGCCATTAAAGTTTAGCGAAAATCGTCAAAAACCCTGGCGGTGGCTGGCAACTTTTTTTTAAAAACGCTGGCGGGGAAAGAGTCAATAGAGCAGAGTCTACAAGCAAAAAGCGAAAGCGACGGAGTCCGTAAAAAGTAAATAAAATAAACATTGCCTTGGCTTTTCAGAGGTGGCGACAACTCTGAGATCTGAAAGGTTTCAAAAGCCAGAGATGTCTTTTTTTTTCTTACTCAACAGGTAAGATATTTTATTGATATTGTTTATGTATAGTTGTGTAATCACACACGTTTGTGTGTTTGTAGTGAAATACGATAATTATACTTTAATCGGTGCAGAAATTTTCACTTGCGAGCACACGTTTGTTTTTCTTTATAATAATAATTTATATAAATAAATCCTTTAGTCCTAGGCTTGCCAAGGACATGTGAGTGTTGAAATTATGTTGATCACTGGTTGTAACAATGACAATCTATATATTAGTTACTACCGTGGTCTATTTTGGCCAGAATGTCCTGCAGTTATAAAAACTAGAGATGCACCGATTGCAATTTTTCTTGGCCGATTTCGATTTTCTGCGAGTGTAACCTGCCGATACAGATTTTTTCCCGATTTTCTTTCTAAGAACTATTATTGACCGCATATACAAACAAAATCTACCTTTCTTCAATGCTAAATTTTATTTTCATAATAAAATAAATTATTAAACATTACAATTTCCTCCAAACTGCACTAAGTTACAGGATCTTATCTCACTTAAACAACTCTCAAAATAAAGTGCTCTGTGACTAGAAAGGGGTAGAAATAACAATTAACTGCAAATGAGTTGCTTTATATAACAGATGTCATTTCCCACTATTTTTATAAATTGACGTTTTTTCTCTTTATTACAATGGACTCGTCTAACAAAACAATTCCAAAGATCTGAAAAACTGAAGTGTCCAATACGCTCAACTTACGTTAGATGTACAAATATCAGTTGTAAAACTGAGCACTGCTTCGGAAACGGCTTGTAACCATATCTGTCAACACTCCCGTTTTTCCCGGGAGTCTCCCGTTTTGTTATTTCTTCCAAAAAAAAACTCCCATAATTTGTTTGGCCCAAACCACGTTATATGAATAATCACATCAATATATTATTCCGCGATGGTTCAGTTGCCAGATCTGGAATGAAACGCATCCTACTCACACAATCGACACATCATACACATTACAAATCATTTATGACCTCAACCTGGCAACCTACAACCCATTTGCGCTGTTGATATCTGTGCAGGCAGTAGACGCTGGATGTTAAATCAAGCATCACTGGTAGATGGGAGAGGAAGACTCAGCTGGTGCTCCGGTGATAAAAACGAAATATACATGTACATTTAACAACCGCTGGATGGAAGAATTGAATTTCATATCCCGAAGCCATACCGACAATGTCCACGTCTTTTGCAATGTGTGTCGCACTGATTTTAATATCAGACACGGTGGGAAAAATTACGTTACTCAGCACATTAAATCACAACGGCACAATTTGTATAGTATTTAGCCTGCCTCTGCCATCCAGCACCCCAATTCCCCTCTCCCGGATTTGTGTACCCAAATGTTGACAGATAACAGGCTGCATGTGTGACATGACACGAGATTAAACAACTCGGGCAACGCGACGTCGGAAAGTACCTCCTACTCTGTATCGAGGACATTTATCTGATTTCTGAACCCTCTGTCCTCAACTATGGAGAACAGCTGGTCATCCAGGGCCATGAATTCCATAATTTTCCTCGTAATTGCTTTGGTCTTTTCGCTGCTCATTCCAAGGAATGATAGGAGAGGCTGCTGACTTGTGGCTGGCTCCGAGCTCTGGCTAGCTTTAGCGCTTTCACTTTTTAGCTTCTTTTTTAAAATGGGCATTTTCAGCTGGGTGATGGTGTTATAAATGTCTAATTAGGTTTGTTGATCCGAAAGTTATTGTGGTGGTTCCCCCACGGTTTACTTTGGCCTTACAATTATTACACATTTCGAACTTTGTTTTCTTCACTCACAGTGAAGATCATCCACGCCAATGACATGTTTACATGCAGCTGTGACGTTATTGCCTGCACTGCTGGCAACAAAACGGACAGACGTGAGGCTGACTGGCCGGTTACCGGGCTGAGCATGCAAAAAATCGTCTAATTCCGTTCCCTGGCCGGTCGATCGGTGCATCTCTAATAAAAACTTTACAATGTTTGACCAGATCGGACTAGCAATCGTTATGTCTAATGTTAACAAACGTTTAACGCCTAACTTTGGTAACGTTATTTATTTCAGAACATCAATGTTTCCACGAAGTCAAAACAACAGCATAAGATATGGCACTTACCTGCTCAGATGACATGTTTTCAGATATGCGTCTTTTCCTTTCATTCATTATTTATTTGTCCATTCACTCTGATGAGATTTCCTGTATCCATGTGTACACCGGTGCCTTGAACAACATTCATCCGCACAGAGGCGGCACAACTTGCGTCATTACCAAAACAACGTTCAAGACACACAGTTTTATTTTTTAACAGCTAGATGGTTACATAGTGTAGCTTTCATTTTCCTTTTAAATTTTAATTTGAAAAAGGGAATTTTAAGCGAATATATTTATATGGCATCAACGGCGCGTTTGTGTGTCATTCAGTTGAATTCCAAGCATCACTGAGCCGGTCTGCGGACATCAATGTGAAGTGCTTCTCAAGTGCCATCAGCAGAGGCTCGCGCCAAACTCCTGCAAAACATTTAAATGAACAAATATAAACTTTGATAGTGAATGTAATGTGCTCCGGCTTCACTTTTAAATGAAGGGGTAATGGCAAATGTTCCTGGTCATAGCGGGTTCATACACGCAGTGTTAATGACACGCAGTAACACAGGAGACACACGCTTACTAGAACAAAATTTCAAAGGTTTTCTTTCATGAGAAATAAGGGCTTGTGGGTTTAATCAAAGAACATTAAAATAACGTGTGAAAGTGCAGAAATTAGGACAGAAATATTTTACTATAGCATAATATAATATAACATAATAAATTGTTGTATTTTTTTATTACAAAATAATATAAAATGGGTTCCAAAACCAACAGTGAAAATATAAAAAAAAGAGAAATATTTAAAGGATTTAGAAATATTTTGATATTTCAAATATTATTTTTCATGTAATTCATACATTTTAAAGCCTTAAAAAGAAATCAGTGTCTATTTTATGTGATTTATGTATTTTAAGTTAAATATGTAAAAATGACTTCTTAAGGTGTATGAAGCAAACATGCACCATAAGAAATATTACAGTTAATTACGAAAGACCTAAGAGACATTTCATAGTCATAATGGCAATTAATTGTTTGACAATTTATCATCAGCCAAATTTCATAATCGTGACAGCCCTAATAATTTCCAAATCTTTGATATACAAACTGTTCTCTTCACTATTCACACGTTCACACCTTTTTGTTCTGTGTTTTGTTCACACCAAAACTTTTTTGCTTTTTTCTCCATTCACATGTTGATGTTCAGCGATCTCTGTCGAGAGTGTGTTGTAAGCCTAGAAAGTGAGTTGTTGTGCTTGACCCCCCCCTGCCCCCTTCCCACCCACTACACTCCCACAATTCTACATATTTTCACGCCCATTTTAAGAGCCTTTTTTTTTTAAGTTTGAGGTTTGAACGACTTGCACTGAACTAGTGGGTTTCATGACACTTTAATGTTAAAATTTGAAATATACATGTTCAGCTCTGGCATTCCTTCTTTGCAGGATGTGAGATACACAGAATATTTAGATTTGCGTCCATTCATGTCCCAGTCTCATGGAGAGCCGCAAATCTATACTTTGTACGCTGTGCTGGTTCATTCTGGATTCAGTTGCCATGCTGGACACTACTACTGCTATGTAAAGGCAAGTCATCTTGTAAAGACATGCTGCCTGAAATGTCATATTGTTAAGACCTGATTTGCAATTAATGGTGCAATCCTTTGTTATAGGCAAGCAATGGGCAGTGGTATCAGATGAACGATTCATCTGTGTCTCTTAACGATATAAGAACAGTGCTAAATCAGCAAGCATACTTGCTGTTCTACATTAGGTAATGGTCTAAATTAACTTTCTTAAGGTCTAAATTCACTTGAGTACAAAACCTCGAATGGAGACGAGGGATGTGCAAAATGACATTTTCAAAATCGACCATTCAGTGGGTTATGTCAAGGGTTAGTTGATTAGTCAAATTCCTGTATAATTAGGTTGGAGTAATTTCCACAAGACACCAATCAGACGTGTTTCTTAATAATAGGCTGTGGACTACCACCCCTGGAGTTGTGAGTTCAAAACCAGGGCATGCATAGTGACTCCATCCAGGTCTCCCAAGCAACACGCTTTCTTAAATATAAAAATTAAAAACCTTTTAATGACTTTATTACTCGTCTGTGTCACCAATCGATAGTCAGTTGTTGAACGACTAGTCGTCAATTCTTGCACATCCCTAATGGAGACTTTGTACTGCTGGCACCAAGCCTGTATGTTTCTGAGAAGTCTCATCAGAATTTGCCTGTTTTTAAAATAGGTCACCGGACTTAAAAAATAGAAGTGACTATAGTCAGATGAACCATACTCCTGGTCAGTCATCTCCACGACCATCCATTCCACTCAAGATGAATGGGCCTCAGTACACCTCCACATCCTTTATTGGCCCACAACTGCCACCTCATATGATGAAGGTACTGCAAGAGAACTACACATTTTCACAAATCACTGTAAAATAGGTTCCTTTCTTGTAAGTGTTACAAAAATTTTGGTTAAGGGGTTTTCTTGATATGTTCACTTTTCACCCACTTTGCAGAACTCGTCATACGTCAACGGGAATGGGAATAGTTCTTCAAAGGAATACCATAGTGGCTCAAAGCCCAACAGAAGCTTTTGTGGTGTGCCCAAAATAGGCTCTGGCATGTCCCTTCCATCCTCTTCTGCATCCTCGTCCTCTTCCACATCTCTGTCCAACCAGATTGTTCGACCCATGGGCATTCCTGACTCATCTAAGAGGCCGAAGTTAACATTTCTCATTGGTCAGGGCAAGCCTGTGAGACCTAATCAGAACCAGACGAACCATAATTGCTCTTCATCTTCAGCCTCTCACTCTCAACCCACCTCCTCCAGTAACTCAGCGACTACCTCAGGCTTCCAACAGGCCAAGCAGGTCAATGGAACTCCCGCCAATCATACTGCAGCTACTTTCTTGGTTCCTTATGGTCAGGAATCCTCTGAGGAATCTGACCAAGAGGCTGGAACTTTGGAGAATGGAACTGCTCCCAAGATAACCAATGGGAATGGAGTAAAGGATGACTTGCAATCCCACAATTCCAGCTCACTGCCTCCGCTTACCTCTAAAACAAATGGTTCCAATGGCTTTCCAGAGTTGCATGTGAGTGAAAACGAATCAGGATCTGCCCACAAATCTCATAATGGCCATCCCAAAGCCAATGGTTTTAATCACACTGATAAGGTACAGAATTTAAAAGACAAACCTTACTGTTCGTTGGTGGTATTTCTTGACATGTACAGTTGAAGTCAGAAGTTTACATACACCTTAGCCAAATACATTTAAACTCGGTTTTTCAAAATTCCTGAAATGTAATCGTAGAAAGGTCAGAATCTTGCCTAAAGGCACAGTTAACTTTGTGTATGAAGACTTCTGACCCACTGGAATTGTTATGTAGTCAATTAAAAGTGAAGTTATCTGTCTGTAAACAATTGTTGGAAGAATTACTCATGTCATGCACATGTCCTAAACAACTTGCCAAAACTATAGTTTGCTAATATGAAATATGTGGAGTGGTTAAAAAAAACTAGTTTTAGGTTGAAGTCAATAAGAGTATGTAAACTTACTTCAACTGTATAAAGAGGTTTAAATTCATAAGACTGATTCAAGTTTGTCAGTTAGGCTTTCTATTTTTGTCAAGTAAATAATATTTTTTTTTTCTGCTTTTGATCAGGTTACGGGAGCGCCACATTTTTCATCTCAAACTAATCTGTCAGATAGTTTGGACTTGGAGTTCAGCTTTAAGCCTGGGATCTGTGAATCAAGGTAAGATGCTCAATAACTATTTTCTTGCAGCTTGATCAACTGAAAAACTTGTTAGGTTTCAGATGCTATAATCTTTCTCTGGTTCTGTTCGTTCATCTAACAGCTCCAAACCACCAAGTTCAGATGGCCAACGTTGTTCCTCACCCTCAAGCAAAAGTACGAACAATCTCTCTGAATTTTTAGCCCAGTCTGCACCTTCATCTAATGCCTCTTTGGTCTCCAAGACTACGGACAATGAACTTAATGCCCATGCAGCCTCAAAGGTTGAGTCGACGACTCCTATCCGAGCCACCCATCTAGTGGTTGGCATGTCAGACTATCAGGCCAACCATAGTCTGAGTCTCAATGCAGGTGATGGTCACACAAGTCCACATAGATTAAAGGAGACACCCAGGTGCAATGAAGGGATAGGAAAAGACTCAAAACCATTACACACGGGCAAGTTTGATTCCGGGGATGGAAGGAGACCAGGTGAGGACCAAAATAGGCTTTTAGAACGGCCTCAATTTTCTTCTACCCTGAAGGACAGGGACAGGTACAGACACAATAGGGAATATGATGAAAGAAACAGGCACCGCTATGGGCACAGTGGACGTGGCCATCGACTGGAAAAGGAGTGCCGTCATGCCAGAGAGCGCTCCACCAGTAGAGATCGTCATCATCGTGATGGCGAGCGCCACTGGGACCGATTCTTGCACCACCGTCGAGAGCACCACCATTCCCAAAGAAGATTTAGAGAGGAACGTGATTGGAGTAGAGAATGGGATAATCGAGATAGGAGAATTGCAAGTGGATATGATTCTCATCGTCCCTCTGGACACCACAACAGGGACGGCTTCTTCAGTCACTGCCATCGTGGGGTGGAAAGTGGACGTGGAAGAGAACTTCATACTGTTCATGAGAACAGCTCAAGAGGTAAACCGTCATCTCCACGTTCTGTCAGCCCGCTGCCTGAACGAAACAAGAGGAAACGTAGCCTATCGCTTGACGTAAAAGAGAGCTCCGATGAGTGTCGAGCCAAGAAACCCAAGAAGAAAAAGAAAAACAAAGATAAACACAGGTGAGTAAATGTGTTTTGTTTGAAATGCTTGTAAACTACTTATTTGAGATCTGTAGTAAAATAGCAAAGGATATTTGATAAAAAAAAAAAAAAAAAAAGCTTACACACATGGCAGGCATTGTTAGAAAAAGAGGCTGTCAGTTAAGGATCCTCCTGAAGGACACTTGCCTGTGATGGACAAGTCTGTGGTCCATGTCTTCTAGTGTTTACGGAGTTGTCAATATGATCTTTGTTGCATTGCCACATCTTTCTATTGTGTTTTGTTTTTCTGGGCTGCGCACAAAACAAAGATACAGAGCATCAAGTGTCATCCAATTAACGAGAAAATGACTTTTGAGCAGGTTCTTTTAATAAATCATTCGAAAAACTCAAGTTATCAGTTTGAACCAGTCTAATGAATTTTTTGCTGAATCCAACAAAGCTTTTAACTAATAGAGCCAATGCTTAATATGTTCACCTGCTGTGACATTTGCATGCACAAACAATGCATACAGGTCCATGCTGTACAATAAATTAGGCTGTTTATTCACGTGAAGTCCTGCTGATGATGAAATTTATGTTACATACTTTTTGACTGATTTCTGTCTGTCTCTCACAAAGCATGTTACCATGCACAATCTTACACAAGTTAATGTCTTGTAAATGTCTCCTTTAATAGAGTAAGTTCATGAACTTTTAAGAATTAAACAATCAGCATTTTTGCCCATTACCACAATTTTGTGTTGCATATAAACACCTTTAACGGTGTTCTCACAGCTTATCTGGGGTGCACAAGTATTGTGCGCATGCCTGTTTACATTTTTACTTCAAAAGCAGATAATAACCTGATTTTAAATCTCATGGAATCATTTGCATTGTAGGATTTTTTTGAATAAGCAGATTTTTTTATATATATATTATTATTTTTATATAGTTATTAGCGCATTAGTGTGCATGTAAATGCACCCACTCACTGGTGTTGATGAATTGTGATTTAGATATCCATAAATACTATGTGGCTGAAAGTTTGTGGACACCATTGGCATTCCAGTTCATCCCAAAGGTGTTCAATGATTTTCAGGTCTGGACTTTGCACTGGCCAGTCAAGTTCTTCCACACTTATGGACCTTGCTTTGTGCACCGGTGAATTGTCATGATGGGATAGGCAAGGGCTCTCTCCAAACTGTTGTCACAAAGAAGCACACAATGCCCTAGAATGCCATTTATATTGAGTAGCATTTACCTTTTAATCTTCACTTGAATTAAGAGTATGTTAACTTATTACAAGGGGGGTGCCACATACATTTGGCCATATAGTGTGTCTGTGACAAGTGAAGTGGAACCAGTAGCTTAATTTATCATTGTGACTTTCCATCTGTAGACACTCATACAAGGACCCTTCAGAGTGGAATGACGAGAGCAGCTCAAAGAAACTTAAAAAGAAGAAGAAGAAAAAGAAGCGGAGGTGGAACGATGAGAGGCCTGATAGAGACTTCCCTCAGAAGCGAGAAGAACATGATTCTAGAGCTAGGAATGGTACAGAGAGAGGAAGTCCTCACCGCAGCTCTGAGTCTCTTCAGAATGTAAACCGAGATCATATAAAGGACCAGCAACTCAATGGACATAAAGGTGCGTAATTATAAATCAAGCTTTTAGATTTTTATATTTGGTATTAACACCTGTCTCAGGTCATCGCACAAGTGGCCAGCACTACATACAGATGTAAATGTGGTCCAGTCTCTCAAATCACATTCTGATGTCATAAGAGATTTGTGTGACCACATCACATGTGTTATGTAAATGCTAATGGTTCCCGGACAACAGAGAAGGACCGTCTACTTGCCTAACTCTCCGCTATTGTCGTTTACAGTAGCTTTAATGAAAACTGTCTGATGGATTATTTTGAATAAGACAATTCAAATAAAGTACATGCATAAGACTTCACAAGACTTCATCAGTTTGCCAATTTTCAATGCAACAAGGACAACTAACATAAAGTGGGACCTAGAATCTTGCCTGGATGGATTGCCAGTAGCTGGAATTATTTCCATTTATAAATTAGATTTTAGACAGTTGGAGGGATTGACCACAGATTGTTTAGAAATTGCTTCAAAATGCTCCCCAGACATCCACAAGTGCACTTTACTACATTCACACATGGATGACAGAACTTTGAACTAATGTGTGTGAAATGTGCTGTTTTTCAGCTAATGGCCAGAGCTGTTATAGTGGAAGTGAACTGGATCTCTGTCGTACTGGGGTGGAGAAAGATGTGAAATACAAAGTCTGTAAACACGCTACTAGTGTGAACAGCTCAAATACAAATGGAGACATGGACAATGTCTACCACAGGGTTCTTTCAGATGTTGAAGTGAGTGGATTCCCTCATTTAAGGAAAAGTTATGGGATGAAGCTGTACAGTTCAAGTTTTACACAAATGCAGTATTTCAAGTGTTCAAATTTGTTAAAGTTCATAAATCTTTGATATATTACCACTCAGAAAACCATTCATCCCCATGAACACAATTTGTTTGCAATCCTGATGTACAAGTAACTCATTCAAAGATGCTTTCAGTATATATAGGACAAAAGAAAACAAAGGAAATATACTACAATGCATGTACTATATTGTGTACATGGAATGTGCATGCATAAAAATATTATTTTTTTATTGACTTTAATGTGGGCCTTTGTTTAGTCTATATATGACCCCACAGGAACAAAACTATGCCACTGTTGTTTTCCTTGTGAGAATGAAATGTGAACTAGTCTCATATAATTCAGAAAAGTTGTCATTGTTCCATAACTCTGATAACATTTTGGTTTTCACAGGCAGTCACAAATCCTCACAAAAGGGAAAGTGATTTCTCCCCTACACCCAAGGTAAGAAAGCTTGTGCAATTATATGTTGGTGTATACTCTTTGCAAAATAAGCTCACCTCTAATTGTGTCCTCTTTTCTTCTTTCAAGATTCTGAAAACCACCCATGCAAACATGTGAAAAAATCTACATATACAGAGACCTGACATGGTGCTGAACATTTAGAACATACTGTGTTTTACCACAGAATACATTTTAAAGTTGCATCTTTTTAAGGCAATGGATTTTTTTAGTACACTGAACAGAAATGAACTTTGATCATTTTAAAAAAATTATATATAAAATTAATATATGCGATTAAAACAAAAGCCTGGAGCTTAACATCAGAATTGCTGCTCAGACGTAGACTCAGGATTTTCTCACTTGGGAAGATGAGACAAGTGCTCCCTTTAAGGAGACAAATCTTGGAATGAGAAGAACATTTATATGCTGCATTAACGGAGAAAGACTGCTTGTCTCTTGGCTTCAAGTTATGATGTCACCATTTTCGCATATCGTTTGTGAGGACTGTCTCAAAAGGAGCAGACTTGGCTATTGCTACACGTGCACTTACATCACAGTTAACCTGGACACACTTGAGGACATAAGATATTTGCTTTGCTGTCTCTTGTATCTCTTTTTAGCATCTCACTGTATTATTCTCATTCTGAATTTCCTCAAACTTATTTAGAACGCAAGTTCATTGTGTCTTTTTTAATTTTCGGTATTTAGTTTACTTGAATCCACTTTGATTTTAGTCAAGATAATACTGTGAATTTAAGTTGAACTGTACTATCAGTTGTTCTTTTTTTTTTTGGTCCTGTATCAGGAGTTCAATAGACAGTTTCGGTAAAGCCACTCATAGACCATGTTCTCTGGACATAAGTTAATGTTTTTGTTTTTCTCCCCCAGCAAAAAAGACATGGTTATAAATGGTTATATTCAACTTATTTTACTGTAGCATGTCAAAGTAAATGTGTACAGTGTACAATACGTTGAGTGAGAGGAAACAGCCTTAATGTCTGAAATTGTAATATTTTCTCTCACTATGTTTACAACATTTTGTTGGAGTGATTGAACATGTATGTGAAGATGGGATGTGTTTTGATTTTGTAAAGGGTGGGCTTTCCTTTTTACATATAAAGAACAACTTTGATTTGATTTGTGAAGAAAAATGTACAGTTAATTGATGATAATGTTTGGATTCTTTAGGTTTATTAGGGGGGAAAAGCATGTTTGGTAATGTTACATTGCTTAAACAGCCCGCTGTTGTCACAAAAAGGATGGTATTGTTTGTGGATAGAAGCAATGATTATTCCTTCATTTTCATATTCATGAAAGGCATGTGGAAATCCTTAAGATTGAAAATTGGGATATATGGGGTAATTTGGTGTCATCAGTATAGCTGTGTTAAGAGAAGACATGCATTAGGATACATTTTTGGCACCTTCTGTCCAGGTGAGAAATAAACCAAGAAACACTGACTTGGAAATGCCAACTTGAAGGTAAGCAGTATATAGTTGACAGTGCACAATGTTCAAAGATTCAGATCGCTTAGTGCTGATTTATGTGAGGATGCTCTGCTTGTCTTGAGCACTTCATTTACAGCAACGTGAGCATTTTCATACAAGTAACCAGATTTGAAGGTGAATTGGAGGTTGGGGGGGGTTAAATTATGCAAGTGTATGACAATATCTATCTCAAGGACCTTGGAGACAAACGGAAGATATGTTTGAAATGGGTTCATAGTCACAAGGTCCTGGTCAAAGACCTGCTCTCTCGACATGCCTGATTGGATGAAACCTGAAAAAGCATCATGTACTTCAGTGCAGTTCTGCCCCAGAACATCAGTCCGGGTCTGGAAAGATTACACTGGCTACTTGTTAAATCCAGAGTGGATTGCACAAGTGGCACGGAGCAAATCATGAGACCAAGGCTCTAACAGGTCCACTCAAAGCAGTCCTCCATGTACCCAGACCAAGACTCTGCACCATGGGACATTAAAACATTTTCAGCAGGGGTCTTTTATGAAATATAACAATAAACATAAAAGTTCTCCTGCACGTTTGTGTACACTGATTTCTGTTAGAATTCCCATTCATCTCAATGACACTGGTGTATGCGGCACAGGAATTCGACAGAACTCAACTGCTTTCATTCTCTTTTATGAATATGGCGTCCTTTCATCCAAAGTGGATTTCATTGCATTCAACCATGAGAAATGTTTCATTTTTACATTGCTGTAAAATCTTTACTGAAAGCTGGAAAGATGAATAAAAAGTCTTTTTATTCATGGTGTTTCAGCATAATTTCAGAAAATAAAAAATAGCCTTAGTGATTTTATTGTGTTATTTAAAAAACAAGAACAATGGGTTCATGTAACAGAATTGCAATATTACATAAATACAATGAAATACCTTAACTTATTTCAAACAACAATTAAAAAAACTTTACAAAAGGGTGCAGAGTTTGTATTATATTTGAACTTAAGAAATGAATAGTTTTTTTAATCATAATATTATTTAAGGAACTTGGAAACAAAGCATATAAATAGGATATAAAAACAATTTGTTATTTTCTGTCTTCCAATAAATGTAACCAGTCCTGCTGATTTAGATGTCTATGAGATAACATAACTGACCATAAACATTTTTAAAACTATTGATGCAATTAATATATTAAACAGCATTTTAATAGCTCTGGAAATTTTATTCAGTCTGATTCATGCCTTATGCCACATCTGTTTATATATATATATATATATATATATATAAACAGAATGTGAATGGAAATTATGTCACCAGTAGTCTGGTATTTTCTTAAATTATATATTTAATATATTCCTTCCTTGAGCCTCTTGTAATCATTGCCAGAGCTTAAAGAGTTGAGAACATCTCCATGACTAAACCTGAACATTTAGTGATTGTTGAAACAAATGTCTTGTAATGTTCCTACTGTAGGCAGTTGGAAGCACAACTCCCCATAGTCCACTGTTTTATTTTTTCTTCTTTTTACTAAAGAGTCAAATATTTTCAAAATACATATATCCCTATGTTTTTGAAAATCTAGTCATTTTCCCCTTTACTCTGAGAGCTCTTGTGTTTCCAGTTATCTCCTGCAGAGATTCTGTGTGATTAAGGGAGTTTCCATTTGAAGAGTGATCAGCAGAACCCAAGTTACGGGACTTTCAGGTTCAGATACCTCTCACTTTTTAGTGGCCACACGTCGCTTCCTTGTAGCCAGCATGTCATAGAAAGGGTCCCTGCTGATGCTTGCCCTGTAGGACAGCAAAAGTGAAAATGAACTGTAAATTCCCACTGGAAAAAAGAAAGAAAAAAAAACAGTGTACTTTTCTAGAAGAATGTTTTAGATCATTCTATACAAAACAGGTGCCTGATCTGTATTTTTCAAATACATGTAAAACTAACTGAAGCCAAATTTACTCTGTTAATGTAGACATTTTTCTAAACAAATCAACAAAAATCCAGTATCTTTATTTGATTTTGTTTTTCTTCTTTTTTTTTTTTCATCATGAGGATCTTTTTGCATGCCCCTCCACTGTATTTCCATCTTCTCCTTTCTATATTAGCAAATATACACTACCTTTCAAAAGTTTAGGGTCACTTACTCATTCTTAATTATTATTATTATTATTTTCCACATTTTTGAATAATAGTAAAGTCATCAAAACTATGGAATAACATAAATGGAACTATCCCAAAACCACTTATCCTTTATTTACAAAAAATACAATGATATATAAAATAGTAATCATTATTTTCTAGAAACAATAATCATTAAAGGAATAGTTCTCCCAAAAATGATCATTCTTTCATCATTTACTCATCTCAAACTCGTTTGATTTTCTTCCTTCCACAGAACACAAATAAAGATATTTTCATTAAGCTTTAATAAAGTATAAAAGTAATTCATAAGACTCCAGTGGTTTAATCCATGTCTTCTGAAGCGATTTAATCAGTTTTGGGTGATTTCAAGCTTGATTACACTTCCTAGTGTTGCCACAATTGCAGAGCACTGGATGGCATTAGGAAGTGTAATCAGGCTTAAAATTATGATCAAGAAGATGCAGATGTAAAGATTTATAGTGGAAAAAGAAGATTTGGCCTCATCCAAAACTGACTGGATCGAATCAGAAGACGGATTAAACCACTGGTGTCATATGGATTACATTTATGCTGCCTTTAGGTGCTTTTTGGAGCTTGAAAATGTGGCCACCATTCACTTGCATTGTATGGACAAACCAACGTTGTATCTCTATTAAAATATCTTTGTTTGTGTTTTGCGGAAGAAAGAAAGTCATACAAGTTTGAGATGACATAAGGCTGAGTAAATGATGAGACAGTTATAATTTTTGGGTGAACAATTCCTTTAAGGAATTACAGTATAGGATTCTAAAAACCTGTAAATAAAGAGTGACACTGTTCTATTATTGTTATAGTTGCATGGGACATGCTGAGGCAGCTTTTCCAGCATTTTTACTGCTTTTCACTGACCACAGAACAGACTGACACCATTCCAGTTGAGTCAGAGTGCATGTGTTAACTGAACACTTACATACCTCTATGCTGCAATACTATGGGAGATTTAGGAGTACTTCAATATGTTATTACAATATCATGGTGAGAAATGCAGTATTTCTGAAGCAAAATGATAAAGCCAAAACTATGGCCAAACAGTGAAAGATTAAGTGGTTTATGTGACCCTTTCTCTACTGATAAATGCTGATTTATACTCAAGAAATCCCATTTAACCTTGAGAGCACTTGGGTCATTCCGACTCCATTAATCTTGTCAGCCCTGTAGTGTGAGGAAGTGATTCTCAGTCGCTTTATGTGTATACACTACAGTCACGGTCTGAAATACTTGAAACACTACCACTGAGCTTTATCTTATCACCACAATGATGATCTTCCATGATAAGTTAAGTCAATGCTGCTGTGGGTGTGTGTATATGACCTAAAGCTGACACACATCGGTTAGTTGAGAGGAGAATAATGAAGGCTGACAAGATGATGCCTTACTTGATGGATTTGATCCACTCTTCCTTCTCCTCTGGCGTGGGTGCTGATATTCTGTACACCACATGATTACCTTCCACCACCTTCCCGTCTGCCTCCGTCTTGCATGCTTTAATTACCTGCCCCTTGTGACTGGGGTTGTACAGCTCAAAGCAGTTCTGAAAGGTCAAAGCATGAAATGGTCAATCTTAATTCTTTATTTTATCAGAGTGACAGTTCTCCCAAAAATGAATATTCTCTCTTTATTTACTCACCTTAATGCCATCCCATATGTGTATGACTTTCTTTTTTCTGTAGAACACAAATTAAAATTTTTAAAAGAATATCTCAGCTCTGTTGGTCCATTCAATGCAAGTGAAATGTGAAACTCTAAAAGCATATAAAGGCAGCATAAAAGTAATCCATATGAATCCAGAGGTTTAATCCATGTCTTCAGAAGAAATATGATAGGTGTGGGTGAAAAACAGATCAATATTTAAGTAATTATTTACTGTAAATCTCCACTTCCTCTTTCACATTCTTCTTCTTTTATTTTTGGCGATTCACCAGCTACTGGTTAAAAAATACTGCTTTAAGGGGCCTGGGTAGCTCAGCAAGTAAAGAAGCTGACTTCAACCCCTGAAGTCGCAAGTTCGAATCCAGGGTGTGCTGAGTGACTCCAGTCAGGTCTCCTAAGCAACAAAATTGGCCTGGTTGCTAGGTTGGGTAGAGTCATTTTGGGTTAACCTCCTCATGGTGGCTATAATGTGTGGTTCTCACTCTCGGTAGGGCACGTGGTGAGATGTGCGTGGATGCCGTGGAGAATAGCGTGAAGCCTCCACACGCGCTACATCTCCACAGAAACGCTCAACAAGCTATGTGATAAGATACGCGGATTGACGGTCTCAGACGCGGAGGCAACTGAGATTAGTACTCCACCACCCAGATTGATGCGAGTCACTACGTCACCATGAGGACTTTGAGCGCATTGGGAATTCCAAATTGTGGAGAGAAAAAAATGCTGGTTTCAAAAATCACTTAAATATTGTTCTGTTTCACACAAAACCCACTGGAGTTGCATGGATTAATTTTATGCTGCCTTTATGTGCTTTTTGGAGCTTCACTGTTCTGGACACCAGAACATCTTGGCACTGAACGGAACCTACAAACCTGAGATATTCTTAAAAAAAATTGTTTGTGTTCAGCAGAAGAAAAAATGTCATACACATCAGGGATGGCATGCGGTGAGAGAATCATTTTGGGTGAACTATCGCTTTAAGTGGTTCTCAGCTGGTTTTGCTTCATGCGATCCAACACAGTACCACAATGGTTTATCAAAGAAAAGTAAATAAAAAAAAGACTTGTATGATAGTTATTAAAAGATTAAATATGATAGTTGAAACGTCAATATCGTATATCCGGCCTCTTTTTGTGCATGAGCTTGAAAACGACATACCCAAAGTAAAACTCTTCCAGTTCTTGAACCATTGGGTCAACAAACACAAACTTGGGCTCGTTTGAAAGTAGACACTTAGACATTTGTTATTCAAGAGTAAAAATGTATAATTTTATAAACAATTTGTTTTTGCGGTCACTATTATTTAAAAATACTTTTTTATTTTTAAATATTCAAGACTATGCGCAGTGCCCCAAAACACATCTGATACAAAGCCACATGTCTGATGAAGGCCTGACACAATTTTGAAGTTGATATGATCAAAACTCTTTGTTCCATAATGATTTATGTAAGTATACTTCCAAGAACAGGTCACTTGGAGGCGCCAATACTAGTAGTAACTACGTAAACCAAATGTTGAAAGTGGTTCAAAACACATTTGTTTATATTTCAATGTAAAAAAAATACCACACAAACCAAAATATACATGAAGATATAATTTTTGTATTATTTGGGAATATATTATAATGCATTCCATATATATTTATGCATTTTATAGGTGAAAATCTTATTATTGTAACTTTACGATTGTCAAAATCGCTATAAAATATCACATTTGAGACCCAGATCTTTCAAATAATATATTGGATGTCAATATTAGTTTACAATTTCACAGTTTAAACATGCATTAAACATCAATTAAATGTAAATAAATATGCTAGTGGGTCATTTTTTTTAACCACCCGTCATTAAGAGGTTAAGCTGTAAGAGGAACTCACTGGTTTCCTTGGTTCGTCCACCTCTCGTATACTAAGATTCTCCAGTGGAATGATCCCCCGTGGCTCCTTGTCCTGTGAACACATAAGTGATAGTCCCTTAATCCCCATTTAAAGCTTGGTTTATTTGTTTATTAAAGCAATTAGTTCAAGGAATTTATATGCAATATGTTTCCCCAAATGTGAGGTGGAGGATGGGGACTTAAAAAATCACAATTAAAAAAGTGAGGGAACTGACTGAGTGCACATTAAGCAACAGCTGTCTGTCCCTTGGTCTAAATCTGGCACAGAACCTGGGGGAAAAAATTCACTATTTCCTTCCACTTTGCTGATGTGTTGACATAGCAGGGAGATGATTGTCTTGGTCATTTTGTTCTTTGGTCTGGTCTGGATTTAGACTAGCCACATGTTCAGTTCTAAACCCCAGATGTTGCTCTTACTATCTGAACAAACCACTTTTATCTCTCTCTGACTTTTTATCTTTGTCATGCTTACTCTTGTCCTCATCTGGTGGTTTGAACATCTATCATACTAACTTTCACAGTCATAAATCATACGATCAGGCCATTCAATTCTAAATAAAGGACACATTTGAGCAGTTCTACTTACTGTTGTGTATTCAAAGTAATACAGACAATTATCAGTCAAAATGAACCACCTTCTCTTCCAGGTCTTCACTCTTCCTCCTGCAAGTTAAAACACAAATACCTGAGTAAATAACAGTGATTATCAGTGAGGTACTGGCTAATACCAGAGTTATTAAATCCATCTATAATGATGATGATGATATATATATATATAGAGAGAGAGAGAGAGAGAGAGAGAGAGAGAGAGAGAGAGAGAGAGAGAGAGAGAGAGAGAGAGATTGACTGACAGACAGACAGATAGACAAATATTTAATAACAGACAGACCAACCAACAGACAGACAGACAAACCTAGCTTTAGCAGCCATCCCTCTCTGTCTGGATTAAAGAATGTATGAGTAAGATCATTCCCATCATCTTCAGGAATTTTGAAAGGCTCATTCTTAATGCTCTCATATAAATTCTGTTGGAGGAAAAAAATATTATGTAAATGAGAGTTCTTTTGTTACATACTTCCTCAACCACAGTGTAAGACTTACTCTGAGCAGCTCCTCAGGCAGGTCACCTCCCTCATTAATGCCCCGGTTCATTATGATAAACCTTTCCACTGTAGGCTTGTCTCTGACATTAGGGTTATGTAGGCTGGTGTTTAGCATGATGACAGAGAACGAGAGAACGTAGCATGTGTCTGTCAAGAGAGGAAACACATATCAGTTGGTCAACAATTATTTAGTATTTTTGGGTGCACTATCCCTTTAATGGAGCATGCATATTAAGATAAGATCAACATGCATCCTTTTTTCTTGTATTAATTGTCCAAAATGATTAACAGCATTGAGTATGATGCAACACTTTTTAATTCATTCCTTTTGAAATGGATGAAAGATACTCTAGTTGAGAATCTTAATGCTTTGGACTTTTGCAAAAAAAGGTTATGAATAAATAATTATTTCCCTACACCTCATCTTAGCACAGTGTCTTTAGTACATTTCTAGTGCACTGCATTTTATACTGTCTCAACAGTTTATGTGCCAATATCTACGGTGGCCCAGTAGTGCACAACACAACGAAATTCAAAAAGCAAACATAAGTTCACAACACAACGGAAACAAGCCACAACACAACGCTAAAAAGCCGCAACACAACGGAAACAAGCCACAACACAACGGAATAGCCACAACACAACGGAAATGATCCCGACCACTAGGGGGCAGCGTCGGCACTAAATGACAAAATTTTGACTGTCTGATCAGCCTCACGTTCTGTTCCTGTCAATCATACACAAGGTGTCAACCAATTATACAGCATAAGGGAGGGGCCGAGCCATCACACACTCACACACACACACACACACACACACACACACACACACACACACACAGCATCAAACTCGGAGGAGAGGAGAGGAAAAACATGTGAAAACAAAGCAAAAGCAGGAAAATGAGTCGGAAGCACAGCAGCATTTGGAACCACTTTAATGATGTGGACAATGTTAAAGCACAGTGTAGAATTTGCCAAAAAAAAATATCGCATAAAGCCGGTTCTACGCACAACCTACACCGGCATATGCGAACTGTGCACCCAACTGTGAAGCTAGCGGAGCTTCGAGAAACAGCTTTTTCTTTAATATGGGTTCTATTATGTTCAGATTGTATTTGTTTTGAATGTTGTTTCTATACATTAAAAAGTTCTAATGCAAATGCTTAATAGTATTATTTTTTCATAACAAATCAATGCATTTTTAAAGAAATTGTGAGACATTGCGAGTATGAGTTCATTTAATAATTGAATTAGAATTGTTTTCACACCTATCATAGAGAAAACATATTTTTTTTAAAGAGCGGTTTGTGAGCCAAAAGAGCCGGCTCTTTTCAGTGAGCTGAGTCAAATGAGCCGACTCACGAAAAAGAGCCAGATTGCCCATCACTAATCCAGACCGCCAGCGATAACGCATGGGAGATTGAGAGCAATTTACCACCTGTCCCCCTAGTGGTCGGGATCATTTCCGTTGTGTTGTGGCTATTTCGTTGTGTTGTGGCTATTCCGTTGTGTTGCGGCTTTTTTGCGTTGTGTTGTGGCTTGTTTCCGTTGTGTTGTGAACTTATGTTTGCTTTTTGAATTTCGTTGTGTTGTGCACTACTGGGCCACCGTAAATATCTGCACTATTTATGCCTGCAGTTATAGAGCAATTATCTCACTAAAACACAATCTCTACAAAGACTATTCACTAATCTGTCATTTAAGATCATCTCACAGAGAAGGGAGTGGGCCTAGCATGCAAACTATACAATTTTAATGCCATGTATGAGATTTCAAAGTATTTAGGTAATGAGGACTTTAAAAGGGATCATTTCTAAACAAAATTGCAAAATGTATGTCTGTTTTCAAACAGGTTTTCAAACTCTCCCCACATCTTTCATTGGCTGAACAAACAGATAGACCCTCCCCAAACTCATGACAATGATTGAGCCAATGTTGCTGTGTTGGCCTGGTCAGTATGTTCAAACAAGCAGAGGTTTGATAGCGTCACAGGGCCACATTGTTTACACTTTTCAGGGAAATCAGCCTAAGAATGGCTTACTTATAGTTGTCTCTGCATATTAAGATGGGATAGGAGGGAATATTGTAACATCAAAAACATTGTTCAGGTTGAATACAGATTAATTACTGATTAGTCTTACCTGTGGACTGAAAGACACCTGGGTTACATTGGCAATATCGAGCAGCAAATGCCTCCATCATACGATCAATCTTTTGTGCTTCACCTGGGAGTCTGAAACTCCACAAAAACTGCCTGTCAGGGCGAAATGCTTCAGATTAAATGGACATCTGATTGCCATCTGTCTCAGGAAATTAAATGAAAGTAAAGTGCTGTCCAAAAATTAAGACCGCTTCTGAAAATGCTGCTAATTTGCATATTTTTTTTCTTTTATTGCAAATTATACTATAAACATAACAAGTTGAGTGAAAAGTTGAATCAAATTAACATCCACAAGTTTTTTTTATGTCTCTCTTTTGCTTCACCCTTAACTGGCACCATCCCTTATTTGGGATGTTGTTCTGTTTTTTGTTGTTGCTTTTTTTAATGTTTATTGGACTATATTACATTCAAATCATATTTTAATCTTGATAAACCTTATATCGTTTGAAAGCACTCTAGTTTCGAATTATGCCCACTGTCATAATTATAGTAAAGCATTAATTAGTGCCAAAAGTGTGAACCAAAATATATAAATCCCAGAATGTAAACATGGATATTTATTATGAAATTGCAATGTACAGATGTACACTGCCCTGCAAAAGCAAAAGACCTTAACTCACTAGAGTGTGAAACTGAGAAAAATGACTTTAAAGTTTCTGTTTTGTCCAGACAAAAGTATTATAGGTAGGACTCCCAAAATATCACAACTAGTTGCTATACTGAAGAAATGTTTGTATGTAAAAAATCTTGAGCTCAAAATTGACCTTTGACCCTTGTTTGGCAGTTACTGTACTCTACCTTTGTATCATGTGCCAAAAATCAGGAGTCATGCAAAGGCAAAAGGCCGTAACTGACATATAATCAATATTTACTTGCTGTTCACCATACTTACATCCATTATAAGAACACCTAACCAAGGTCTAGTCATCATGGTATTTGTTTTAAATTATATAGAAGACCTTTGGTTGTTCCTATTTAGTGCTATAATGATCAGGATAGTGCGGCAACACTATCAGAGTTAACCAGTATAACAGATAAGTTACTTTGCAGTACAGTATGTACTGTATGAATAAATACAATAAATATTTTCACAATAAAGATAATTAAATTATAATTGAATACAAAGGTATATGTATTTAAATGCAAGATATAGAGTAATAATTAATTAAACATTGGACCAATACATTAGAGATTAGAGACTGCTCATTCCAAGTTTTTTACTGCGCCCAAATAAAATCTTACTGAAAGCTAATTTTTTGAGATATCAACCTAAAATTTGGAACACAACTTGTCCATAGGTATATATGACAAAGCATTCTTGAAATACAACCATTTAAGTTTGGATAGTGATAGGAGGGGTGACAGTTAAAGGGTTAAGGGTTAAGGGCCACCAAACTGCTCAAGATGCTCAGTCAACGAACTTGACTTGGATTACTACTTTTTAATTCTGAGATAATATAGACAGAGTATACCGAAAAAAAGTTGGAATTACTTTTACTATTTAGGTTAGCCTACTTTGTACGGACGTTAGCGATAGCCAGCTGTAAAATCTGACGTGAACACCTGCAAGAAGGAAATATGGCTCAAACACGTATGGATTGTTGTGGATACAGCAGATGACGTGCATTGCTATGGATTATATCTTCTATGGATTATATCGGATTGCATGGAAAGGTAGGATGCCTCTGTATTTAATATTTGGTTTTCAGCATCTGATGTGAGGCGAGTGTCAGTGTCAACGTTAGCGCTAATTTACGTGACACAGATTAAATTTAGCAAGCTCCGGGCTGTCACTGACATTGACAGATCTGAACCATCGCCCTATCACATCGCTATCACAGAGTAATAATACAGACAAGCAGTCGGCAGTCTACACTTTATTTCAAAGATGTGTCGTGTGTATGTTACGCGGTTCGGTGACAATAAAAGAGCGGTAATCTTTGACAGTATGACAAAGCCAGAGTACAATAACATCACAGCGGCACCGTAACATCTCTCGATGCCAGGCGAAACAAAGTCAGAACACCTTAAACTCAACTTCAGCGTGCCGGAACAAAGGCTAAGAGCCGTAACAACTGTTACGGCGTTCTGCTGTGGTTTCTCGTATGGTTTTGGATGTTACGTTTGACATAGCCCTTTAATTTCTCATTAAAACAATCAAATTGACTCACGATATTTATTCACATGATAAAGGAGGTCTTGAATACCCCAAAAATGACATTAACTCATTTTTGACCAAACATGATGTTACGGCGTTTTGCCTTTGTAGGGCAGTACAGTCATACAATCATCAGGCTTCCTTTGTATAACAAGAGGTTCATAACATAACATCCATCAAGAGATTTTGTCCAGAAGTACTGAGAATATAAAGAAATATCAAAATATTCTCCATGGTTGATGCTCATATTTGAAACATAACTTGATTAGACTTATGGCTTTGACTTTCTGGCATTTTTAGGGTGACCAAGCACAGCTTTTATATATATTTTTATTAAGAAAAAAATAAACCCCTAAGTATCTTCTTTCAAATACGACAAAGATTAGGTCTGTAGTACAAAGCATTCATGAATTACAAACATTTAAATCTGTGTAAATATAATTTTCTGGTAAATGGTCAAAAAGGGGGGTGCCATTTAAGGGGTTTTAAAGGGGTCATGACATGAGGAATTAAGTATCCATGATCTTCTCACATGTAAAGAGTATACAACATACTGTAAGTTTGAGAACTCAAAACTTCCCCCTCACTGCGAAAAGAGAATTTGTTGAAACCTAGCTGCCAAACGACTCATTGTCTACTTCCTCCACATTGTGATGTCGCACTGTGGTAGACATTTGCATCTGACAGCCTCCACAACAACACAACAGCACCTACTTTACCTTTTCACTTCAGTAGCCCCACTCAGTGGCAGTGAACAATGAGATGGCAAGAAGAGAGCAGGTCAGTCAAGAGCAGAGAGTCAGTCATAACATTGGGAGTTTACTTTCAAGTCTTAAAGGAGAAGCAGCACCAAAACTGAGTGTTTCCGGCAGAAGGTCGGAATGATGGGGGAAAATTATCATGTTTTACATATTTTTTTAGTTTTGTTTAGTTTTATTTTGTGCAAAAAACTTTACTAATATTATAAGGAACATTTGAAAATAATAAAGAAAGGCATGTCATGACCACTTGAATTTTTTGCACAAAACCTGAACCATATTATCCAGCATGATTTATGAATGTTCCAAAGAGCATCTTGTGTGCAATCTTTGTACAATTAAACAACATGATTTATGTCATAACTAACACCATTGATTATTTGATTAATGGCCTAGAAATAGTGCAGCATCTCAAATATTTCTAAATCATATTTCTAAACATTCTTATGCATTTTTGTTCATTTTGGAGTTTGAAAATTTGGTCACCATTCACTTGCATTGTATGGACAAACAAACATCTTATCTCCATTAAAATACTGTTGTTTGTGTTCAGCGGACAAAAGAAAGTCATACGTGTTCGAAATGACATAAGGGTGAGTAAATGATGAGACAACTATCATAATAAAGTTATCAAGTTTTGAATAAAATAATAACTTTCTTAAGTTATTAATTGACAAATATTACTGGATGATAAGTGGATGATGGAGGAAATGACTGTCTCACCTCAAAGCTTGCACCAAATTGAGGTCAGCAAACTCATCAAGCTCCACAAAAGCCTGCAATACCTTAATGTTGAAGTCGTCCCTGAAAATGAGGAATTTTAATCCATAATCCGTAAAGTTTTCAACTCATTTATTTTCAGCTCCATCTCCAGACATGCATGTAATCATTTTATAACTATGGTTAATTAAAAATACAGTGGCTTCTTCATTGATGTGATAAAAAAACTTTGGATTGTATATAACACTGTTAAAATAAGTCTGCTCATGATTCAGACCAGTTAAAAACACACCTACTCAAGGACATTTATATATGTCTAAGTTTGTTTATTTGGCTTTATAAGTCACCATTTGAACACATCCAATTCAAGGGTCTTAAACAGGCAGCAATTGAAACATAAAGAGTAATGAACCGGTTCACCACACAGCATATGCTTGATTACGCATGCTGAGATTGGGCCAAGTCTCTACGCTCCTCTAATCAGAATCACAATAATTACTGGTTCCAGCTTCACTCGTAAATACAATTAGCAGTAATTGCTATGTATAGTTCATGCACCACACTTTCTAGTAGCAAAGGACAAGAATTACTCTTGTATAACTGAGCTGCAGGATAGTGCATATCCAAGACAGCCTTGCAACTGTTATCAAATTGGACAGGATGCCTGCGTAGACAAGGCTATTTTTATATCCAACAGCTATTACCCTGTATGTCAAGTCTTTTTTTATAGCATGCACAAGTCATCTCATTTTGAATGCCTGGTCCAGCTGTCCAGATGCTAGATAATTCTTCCTCAGCCACAGAATTGATATGAACTGTTGTAGTATTGGGTGGTTGTTTCCGAGCAATAATGTTTTATAGCTAATCAGATGCGTTGGTAAGGATGAGATAAGACACTACATGCTGTCTGGGTGATGTGCTCAATATTGTTTTAGACAAATACCTGGTGGACACTTCCATCTGTTACAAATAGGGAGGTAATTTCCTGAGAGAATAGGATCTTTTTTATGGAAAAGCTTTGTCTAATAAACACATATTTTTCATAAAGACTGATCTCGCTATGTGTGAGATGTGACTTACCTTTCTCCTAAATAGTCACCTATGACAGTTTTGTTTAAGCCCTCGCCTTTATAGAGGAACTGAGCGATGTCCTCAGGTGTGTGTTGCAGAAGATCATTCTCCAAAAGAAATTGAATTCCCTGCAAGCATGTTTGAGATGTTAACCAGTCACCGCTTCTTGATGTTTGCTCAAGCTCAAACTAATACATGACTGTGAACAACATTTAATCACAGCCTATGTGATAGAGGGATTGTCAGTTTGACTGGTAACTGGTAAGGTAAATAAAAAAATGGCAAGCATTTTCGTAAAGGAGTGATACAGAGAACTCACCTTTTTAGGATCCATATTGAATTTCTTTCTTCCAGCAGCAATCTGCTTGTTCCTCTGAGTGCTTTTACTGTAATGTAACAATGTAACAACAATAAAATGCAATAAAAAAAGATTAAAGGGACAGTTATACTCTCATGTTTTTCTATAGCTTTATGACTTTTGTTTCTTCCATGAAACACAAAAGGAGATGTTAGGCAGAATGTTAGTCTCAGTCACCATTCACTTTCATTGCACCCAGTCACCCAATCGATATTGGTTTGGAAAACCATGAGGGTGAGGAAATTATAATATAATTTTTATTTTTGGTTCTCAAGTTTTTCTTTCAAACTAAAATTGTTATCTGTAAAAGCAAGGAACTGGGTCGACTGGGGCAAGAAATTAGTGTAATAATACTTACGTCTCTCTGACACACGTTAAATGCTCAATCTCTGTCATTACTTCAGAGATCTCAAACTTTAATCGCTGCAACAACAAAAAAAAAAAGAAAAAAAAAGGTTACAAAGTCGTACTCTGCTTCTAAAGTTACATTTTTTTTTATAACATTTCTTATTAAAATTTCTTATTTCAAATGAATCTCCTTATTAAGATTCTACGTTCTACACCACATGAGATTCAACACACTCTTATGATGGTGGTGATGTTAAAGTTCACCAAAAAATTACAATTCTCTCATCATTTATTTACCCTCATGCCGTCCCAGATGTGTATGACTTTCTTTCTTCTGCAGAGCACAAATTAGATTTTTAGAATAATATTTCAGCTCTGTAGGTCCATACATTGCAAGTGAATGGGTGTCAAAATTTTGACATTCCAAAAAGCACATGAAGGCATCATAAAAATAATCCATCCGACTCCAGTGTTTTAATCCATATTTTAAGAAGTGATATGATGTGGGTGAGAAACAGATCAAAATTTAATTTAACTTGAAATTTTCAGTAATTCAACTTAAAAGGTGAAACTAATATATTATATAGACTCATTACAAGCAAAGTAAGATATTTCAAGCCTTTATTTGATATAATTTTGATGATTATGGCTTACAGCTTATGAAAACCCCAAATTCAGAATCTCAGAAAATTAGAATATTGTGAAAAGGTTCAGTATTGTAGGCTCAAAGTGTCACACTCTAATCAGCTAAACACCTGCAAAGGGTTCCTGAGCCTTTAAATGGTCTCTCAGTCTGGTTCAGTTGAATTCACAATCATGGGGAAGACTGCTGACCTGACAGTTGTGCAGAAAACCATCATTGACACCCTCCACAAGGAGGGAAAGCCTCAAAAGGTAATTGCAAAAGAAGTTGGATGTTCTCAAAGTGCTGTATCAAAGCACATTAATAGAAAGTTAAGTGGAAGGGAAAAGTGTGGAAGAAAAAGGTGCACAAGCAGCAGGGATGGCCGTAGCCTGGAGAGGATTGTCAGGAAAAGGCCATTCAAATGTGTGGGGGAGCTTCACAAGGAGTGGACTGAGGCTGGAGTTACTGCATCAAGAGCCACCACACACAGATGGGTCCTGGACATGGGCTTCAAATGTCAAACGTCTTACCTGGGCTAAAGAAAAAAAGAACTGGTCTGTTGCTCAGTGGTCCAATGTCCTCTTTTCTGATGAGAGCAAATTTTGCATCTCATTTGGAAACCAAGGTCCCAGAGTCTGGAGGAAGAATGGAGAGGCACACAATCCAAGATCCTTGAAGTCCAGTGTGAAGTTTCCACAGTCTGTGTTGGTTTGGGGAGCCATGTCATCGGCTGGTGTTGGTCCACTGTGCTTTATTAAGTCCAGAGTCAACGCAGCCGTCTTCCGGGACATTTTAGAGCACTTCATACTTCCTTCAGCAGACAAGCTTTATGGAGATGCTGACTTCATTTTCCAGCAGGACTTGGCACCTGCCCACACTGCCAAAAGTACCAAAACCTGGTTCAATGACCATGGTATTACTGTGCTTGATTGGCCAGCAAACTCGCCTGACCTGAACCCCATAGAGAATCTATGGGGCATTGCTAAGAGAAAGATGAGAGACATGAGACCAAACAATGCAGAAGAGCTGAAGGCCGCTATTGAAGCATCTTGGTCTTCCATAACACCTCAGCAGTGCCACAGGCTGATAGCATCCATGCCACTCCGCATTGAGGCAGTAATTAATGCAAAAGGGGCCCAAACCAAGTACTGAGTACATATGCATGATTATACTTTTCAGAGGGCCGACATTTCTGTATTTAAAATCCTTTTTTTATTGATTTCATGTAATATTCTAATTTTCTGAGATTCTGAATTTGGGGTTTTCATAAGCTGTAAGCCATAATCATAAAAATTATATCAAATAAAGGCTTGAAATTTCTTACTTTGCTTGTAATGAGTCTATATAATATATTAGTTTCACCTTTTAAGTTGAATTACTGAAATTAATGAACTTTTGCACGATATTCTAATTTTTCGAGTTTCACCTGTATCTGTTTCTCACCAACATCTATCATATCGCTTCTGAAGATATTGATTTAACCACTGGAGTCATATTAATTACTTTTATGCTGACTTATGTGATTTTTGGAGCTTCAAAATGTTGACACCCATTCACTTGCATTGTATGGACCAAATGTTTCTAAAAATGATCATTTCAGTTCAGCAGATGAAAGAAAGTCATACACATCTGGGATGGCATGAGGGTAAATGAGGCGAGAATATTCATATTTGGGTGAACTATTCCTTTAAATGTCTTTGTCTATTCCTTTTAATTCCTTTAAATATTATGTATATATATATATATATATGAGATATTTTCATGACTTTAAACAAAAAGATGAAGATTTCACTAACACCACATACCTCAATGTCATCTAGAAGTTCCTTTTTTCTGCGTCTAATGTTTGACAGTTCATCTCTCTCTTCAAGTGAAAGATCTTCAGGCACTGTTAAGAGCAAAATGTGATGTTATTTAGGAGATTATGCTAAATAAATTGCTTCATCTAATAATAATAAGCAGCTTTTCCTTGACCTTAAAATCCCAAAGCTCTGTGATTGTGCATTTTCAGAGAACAATTAATATTAATTATTCTAGCCTTGGCATCCCAAAATATATTTTATTAACAATGAAAAAGCCTTTTGTGCTGGAAAAACTGATATTGAAGAATTTCACAAAAAGCATTTATCTTCTTCAGGTCTCCTATAGTACTACTCTAAATGGTCAAGGCCCAACTATTCTAAACTTACATGATGAAAGTCATCCAACATTTAAATAAAAGAATAAAGATTAACAGTGCTTACTAAAACAGAGAGTTGCAGTCAAGAACACTAAAAACCTTTCCTCTTTGTATCGAGCATCATATCCTCCTTTGTGTGTTACATAATTCATTTGTGGAGGTTTAAGATTGCTTCAAATGCTTAATTAAGCCACAAAGGACCTTCTTTATAAGGCCTTTAACTCCCAGCTGACTGTATCCGACTGCAACAATTTTAATACACTTTCACAAGTAGGAGATACTTTTGGATGGGGACTTATGGCTCAGTCCTTGTAAGTTTGGGCAATATGAGCACATTATGTAATAATACTTCAGGCACAGCAGATTAGACAAGAGACGGGTTAATAAGAGGGACAGGAGGGAGTTTCCTGTGGTTGTCTGGTACTGCCTCATGACAATGGAGGGGAAGTTGAGAATGAGTGCATGAATCACAGTTCAACTTTAACAATAACATTATGGGGCTGATTTATCGCAGTCACACAGAGCTTTTAAATTCAGACTATTTTTTCATTATTTTAATATATTATAAAGGCCACACTCAATCTTAAAGTGGAACTATTTGTTCATTACACAACAGGGTCGAGATTTGGTCAACTGTGAATACTATAAAATAACTTTGAGTACATTTTTTATATTACATCTAGAATCCAGATAAGCACCACTGTGCCTCTTACTTGCCTATGGAGATGGCAATGAATACAACAGAAGAAGAGTACATCTTCATGAACTTAGCTAAGGTTTTCAGATTTTGAAGAAAGAAATATAGTTATCCATATGGACATACATTACACTACAGGTCAAACTAAAGACAACATGGGCTTACTATAAAGTGACCTAACTGTGCTACTGGGCTAACTGTGTGATGTGATCTCATTAGTATTTGTAAGTATTCGGACGTAAACTGTGATTCTAGCACACACACATTATTTTTTTATTTTTTTGCAATGAACAATTTTGCCAATTTCCAATGACAAATCCAATAAACATAACAGGAAACATGGAATCACATTACATACAGTAAACCTAAACCCTTCCCTCCAAAGATTCCCACCCTCCACCCAACCCAAACACACACACACCCCAGTGGCCTGACATCAAACCAATAATGACACACAAAATAAACAATAAATCAAAAGACAGAATTCAGAAAAAGAATTAAGAAAAAACAATAAGAATGCACACACACATTCAATATTACCCATCTCCCTCCACGTCTCCCCCTGAGAGCCCTCCACAAAATCCAAATACCTACCCCATTTTTTTTATTAAAGGATCCCGTGTTGCCCAACCTTCTACAAACCATCCCCTCAAAAGCTGCCACACTGGCCAACTCCGCGCAACACCCCAGCTGATTTCCATCTCCTAAGGATGACTTGCCTTCCAATCATGACACCAGCCAGGACCCAACTCTTCATGAACACATCTCCTACATCAATGACCATCCCATCACCTAGAACACTGAACCTGGGGCAAATTGAAACCTGAGCAACCAAGACCTCACAAATAAAATTCTGCACCCTCAGCCAAAAATCTTGAATCTTTACACACCCCCAAAAAACATGGGTTATGTCCCCATCTTCTGACTGGCATTACCAGCAGGTGGGTGTGTCTTTGAGACCAAGTCTATACAATCTAGTGGGGGACCAATAGAATCGATGTTAAATATAAAATTGCATCAGACGCACCCTTGTATTTCTATATGTAGACTTGAAGTTTTTTAGAATCCTAGCCCACACTCCCTCCTCCAATACCAAATGTAAGTCTTTCTACCAAACTCACTTAAGAGAAGTTAAAGCTCCATCACCCAGACTCTGATTTAGCAGGGAGTAATACACTGATGCCTCATGACCTTTTCCTAAGGCAGTAATCACCACTTCCAGAGTATCTGCCATACTTTGCAATGGCAAAATAGGGGCAAGAACATCCTGTTCAATACAGAACCAGGAAGGGGCTCTTTCAGGTGGAAGCGACCAGTGAGCCAAATGCCTGAGACCGAATGCATAATAATAAAACAAAATCTTGGGTAGGCCTAGCCCACCTTTGTCAATCTGCCTTTGTAATTTGTTGAAATGTAAACTGGGACGTTTATCATTCCAAATGAGGAACGTCACTATGCTATCAAATTGCTTGAAATAAGAGAGGGGAACATCTATAGGGAGTGACTGTAGCAGGTAGTTGAATTTTGGAAAACAGTTAATTTTAATAGTATTAACCTTCCCAATCATCAATAAATGTAATGAAGCCCACCTGTCCACATCGCTCAAAAACCTTTTAATTAAAGGGTCAAAATTAACTCTAATAAAACTAACCTGAACTATATGTATAAGAGATGTCATAACTTTACTGAATCGGTTAGCCAAAATATTTGACAATATTTTTACATCTAGGCTGGATCAGGGAAATAGGACGGTAACTTTTACACTAGCTTGGATCTTTGTCCTTTTTAAGAATCAGACCGATACAGGCTTGTGTCATGGTTGGCAGAAGCTTTCCATTCTTTAATGTTTCCATATAAACTTCTAACAAAGTGGAGCCAGTTCTGTGTTCATAAATTTAAATGGTTGATTTTATTGTATTAAAATGAAACATTTTAAATGCTGTCAATTCGTTTATATTGTATGTTTCAGTTTCTATCCAAACAAACAAAATTGTACATGTTCACTACATATAAATACCAATGAATATAAATGAGATCAAAACCTAATGTTGAAGCAATACTACTACACTCAAAAAATAATAATTTTAAGATTTATGCATTTAAATTTTATAACAAATTTGAATTGAGTAATCTTTCACTAAATCAAATAAAAATAATATTGTAACGTTTATTCATTAATTTTGTACAAAATTACACAAGTGATTTTGATGGAAGTTTCTTATGAAATTGAAATATGTAAACCTTAAATATATGCTAATATATATATATATATATTCTTTTCTTGTTTTAGTGTAAGGCTGAAATATCTGCCATTTACGAAAACAAGAAATGACAAAAATGAAAAGATCTGTTGCAGGTGATGACCTCACCACTTTGCACCTTGTCTATTGGGAAAAGCAGGAGTGTTGAGACTGAGTATGCAAACTGTCAATTTGAAAGCTTCATTCCATCAGCATGAGTGACATTTCATTTGGAAACCATTACATCTGCTTGTGAAAGAGTATACCCTGCTGACTCTAAATTCAGGGTGGCCTAAATAAGACATGTTATTGAGGTCACATATGCGATTTTAAAAAGTATGAGGAGGTTACATTTTATTTCTACAAATGTTGATGATAAGGGGTGTGAACGTGCATATTATGTGCATCCTGCACCCTAACACTTTAATCTATGCACTGGCCTCAATCCCTCTTAACTGTATCTCATCCACATTCTCAATAGCTGCACAGGCTGCCAGCTGCTCTTAATCCTCATGTTTTCCCATTGATATTAACCATAAACTTATCCCAGGGACCACAGCACAGAAATTGTGCTGCCAACATAACCTTTTAAAAACTAATATAATGGCATAAGAAATCTGTGGATTTTAATTATTGTATGTCATGCATTTTCAGTGCTGAGCTAATGCATCTGTCAGTCGTGGTAATGAATATGTTCCTGTAATGTAGATGATGAAATATTAAGAGATCCATGCAATAATACTTAAAGGGAAAATATTTTATGCTAAAAGATTATATATTTTTTATTGGTGAAGGTCCTCCTGAGAGTTTCTTATGTGGCTCAACACTTTTCATCAAGGGTACACAGACTACATTTGACAGAATAAGGAAATACACCCTTATATCTTGTAAACCAGTGAAAAAGACGGAAAGGTCAGAGAGCTTATTCCTGTCCAAAAGAGAAAATATTGTTCCTGCTTCCTGATCAGTGTGTGGTTTTCTTTATCCTCTTTAGATTCCAACAGAATGTGTTTATTTATCAAACAACATATCAGCAAAGAAACACTGGGGATTTTCTGTAACACTCTGACAGAGGCTTTTTTCTTTTTTTATATACACAGATTGCTCTATATTCTCAGTTTTGGAGTGAGGCTTAATCAGATGACGTCATCAGTTTAATAGTATACAACCAACAAATTTGGACCTCCATTTTAAGTTGCACTAGTACAAATAAAAAATATTTTCATGCATTGTTCATCTTTGTAAAAAGACTAAAGTTATGCCAATACATTTGTTTCATTTTTAGAAGAACATAAACATGGAGGTAGTGAAAATAGACTCTCTTGATATTGGTATTGTCTGACAATGAAAAAAAGTGGTAACCTAAATTTGTTTCCTTATTACTACGTGACTGCTGATTGATGGTGGAAATTAATTTGTCAGGTTTATTTGGTCAAAATAATATTTTTTAAATATTTAATAAAACCTGTTCATTTCACAGTCCTTTGACATTTTTTAGGATCCCTGATAAAAATTATTTTTTTTTAACAGTAAACGGTAAGATGTCAAAATAGCTCTGACATTAGCTATTCTTTTGTTTTAAGTTGTTAATAAAGTTGTTTATTTCAGCTGTTTATTCAGCTGTAATAGCTAAATTATGACCAAAATCAGGTCTCTAAGACCATGATCTTTCCTGTGACATACGGATTGAGAGAAAACAGAGAGTGAACACTGCAGTACTTTTAAGACTACACGTAAACCAAATAATTTTGAAGCCATTTTCCTCCATTTCAGTGTTGACTTACTTAAAGCACTTTGCATTTGTAGGGCAGTATACCCCGGTGACCAAATCTATCACACTACCGCACATGTGATGTCTTATGTAATAATTGTATCCAAATCTCTTTCAATTACCTTTCCAGTGTTTAGAAAACCTGCAAAGGATGAAGCAGTAATGCCTAAGAATGCAAGCCTGCTGAAGCCTGCATTCCTGGCATAAAAGAGACGGTGCTCAGGGACGGTCCTGACTCAGTGGGTGGAAAAATGGACAAGGATCCTTTGTACTAGCCACTGTTTGTTTTTAAATGTCCTGCTGGGACAAAAGGTTTTGACAAATCCCATCAAATAGTTATTTAGTTTTTTCTATTTTCCCCTTTCTCCTTTTTGTTTCAAAAATACTTGTGTTCCATGACAGTATTTCATCATTTGCTCATTCCACAAATGGTTTAACTGTTGCAATAGCAAATAAAACATCTTGGAAGCCCCTCCAGACTCTCTAAAAATCAATTCCATATGCGGCACTAACAGCACAACAAATACATTGAATGTTTTAAGTTCTTTCTGGAACTAGATCCTTTGACAATAAGGCCACTTAGGCATGCATGATAAAGTAGTCAAAATCATAAAAAAATATTATATTAAGTATCTCTTAACCATTGCCAAATATAAAGCTTTTTTCCAAACTGCACACTTCTACACCATCAAAAAGCTCATAGATAACATCTAGTTTTCCACAACTCATGTTTTCTGGAGTTATTATTTTTGTTTTTTAATGTTTCGTCAGCAGAACGATCCAAAAAGACTATATCCTCATAGCCTCGTTGTTATTCCAGTCAAAAGTCAAAAATGGCGGTGCTGTAAGTTCTACTGTAAATAATTAAGAATTAGAGTAACTTCAGTGAAGAGAGCACCTTATAAATGTGAGTTGAATGCTTTACCATCACACCACTTTGTTTGAATATGTTCAATATTTGAGATATAAGTGTTGGATTGTGTTTGGCTAACATGCTAAAGCTATTGTCGTCACGTCAGCTGTTAAATGGCTAATGCTTCCATGTAGTAGAAAACCATTACGCGTTCCATTTGGGATGATACTACACTTTGAAAATTCATACACTACATGGCTGAGTGCATAGTGTATTGTGTAAATGCATAGTGCGTCATTTGGGATACAGTTTTTTCTAGAAAAAGACCTTAAGAAGTTTTTGCATTGTAACAATTTGCATTGTGAGAACTGACATTTTTAGGAAACTTATTATGACTATACATTTGAAACAATGAGAGCAGGGTGGCTGATATGCTGCTACAATACTGATATAGCACACAATTTAATATAGTAAATAACAAACATAAAATTGCAAAAAAAAAATAATAATAATAAACTCTTATTTAGCATTATATTTACACAATTTCACACAAAACTAAAAAAAATTATATTGTATTTGAAACAGTAGATAGCAGTTTCTTCTGATTTCTGTTTAGTCATCAAATTATAATTTTTTTTGCACATGAATAAATTGTTAATATATTAGGAACCATGGATGGCATGTCCACGTTAGCAAATGCATTTGATCAAAAAATACCAAATCAAACTAATTGTACATACAGTGAATAGTGAGTAATTAATTTACTTAGTTATAGCACACATGAAGCACTTTTACTTTGGGCTGCATCCAAAACCGTAGGCAGCTGACTTGCTATCTTGCTGCCTAATCAGTTAATTGCTTAACTGACAGCTGTTTTGAATGAATGGATCTCTTAAAGGAGACCTATTATAGCCTTTTTACAAGATGAAATTTAAGTCTCAGGTGTCCCCAGAATGTGTCTGTGAAGATTCAGCTCAAAATCCCCCATGGATCATTTATTATACCATGTTGTAAATGCCTCTTTTTGGGTGGAATCAAAAACACGCTGATTTCATGTGTCTCTTTAAATGCAAATGAGCTGCTGCTCCCCGCCCCCTTTCCGGACGAGGGTTGTGACTTTACAGCTCATACTTTTCTGTATATCGCGGTGGCATTTTGTGGTCCATTCTGCATAACGTGGCAGCTCATTTTAGCTTATCACGGCCCATTCGGCCCATTTCGCGGCTGACCCACAGGCCCGGTCGGTTCTCCCAATGGACGGTCCGCCCCTGATCGGCCACAAAATGCATCGGCCCACTGGGAAAATGTCCGGTATGCCAGATTACCAGTCCAGCCCTGGCCATATATGTATGAATATATATATGTGTGTGTGTGTGTGTGTGTGTGTGTGTGTGTGTGTGTGTGTGTGTGTGTGTGTGTGTTTGTATTTGTATATCTGGTCTCCATGAAAACAATCAGAGACAATGGTAACTTTAGCTGCATTAGCAGTGGAATCACATTTGCAAACATTCACAAAATATAAAGTGCGATACTTGCATCTTCAGGATATAAAGCTGGAACACGAACAGTTGTTACTGATCCATACTTGAGAATCAAATTTTTGGAAAATCCTGCTTTACACCGGGCTGCATTCACAAAGCAGCCTGGTGTAAAATGATTTGCACAAACATATAGACATTTTTGTATGTTTTGGGGCACGTTTCCTTCAAAATCTGATGCCAGGAGAGTCTCAGTCGTTTCACATGCAAGCAGGCTATTTTCAGCACCCTCAAGAAAAAAATCGGCCGATGTGATAATTAAAATAGTCAGAATATAGGTGATATATCGGTCAACCACTAGTCCTAATAGTATGAAAAACATAATTTATTATTCTTTCTATTGATTTGTGGGGTGAAATGTGACCTGGACATTCATCCATTCATGATGTCTCAGTCAGCTCTATCAATAATCATAAATTACATTTATACAGCAGTAAAAGAACATACTGCACTGTTTTTGCTATAATAACCCGCCGGACATTGTCTTGACCAGACTGCTTTGCCAGAGGCATAGTGTCCTTCAGATCTCTGCTGGAGCAATAACACCATTGATGAGGTTTTGACCACTGTCTGTGTCATTCCTGGTGCCAGACGGCACTTCCGGAGAGGTTGGAACAGACACCAGTGGCATCAGACGCAGACAATGTTAATGAGTGCCAGGCCTCACTTCTGTATCTCTGAGAAAAGCCCTGCTCTTTGATTGGTCTGTAGCTCAGGACAAAGCAATGATAAAAATTTAGCAAATTTGATACTAATAACGATACAGTCTATTAAGAGGTCTATTTGACGTCCTAGTGGTCTGTCTTTTTACTCAATCAGCCACAGAAAAAGGAGGGAAAATGTTTTTCCATTTGTTTTTCCCATGGTAAGATAAGACAAACTATAGCAGCTGAGTCCAATGCTTTGAAGTTCCCATGATAATGATACCAGAGGAACTGGAAAGACCTTTTGAGCTTAATGGTACCTCTACATCTCTTTACTTGCTTGTCCTTGAAGATATTTACAATTGGTCTAGGTCAGATAAAGTGATTATGGTTGTAATGCAACAAAGCAATGAATTCAGCTGCTTAAAGGTGCCTGAGTCATCTGGCTTTTTGGTCTGGTTTCTGCTTTTTACACTGATATTCCACTCTGGCAGAGCAATAAAGTCCACTATTTAAATCACTATCACTATCTCTATAGTATATTTAGATGATCCGATACATAGTAACTAGATGCTGAATTACTGCAGAACTATCTAAGTCAAGCCTAATGGTGTTTGTCCACAACCAATCTGCCTTGTACACAATGTGTTATAACAAATTTTGAGAACTTTCCACTATGGTCAACAACACCAAAAAACAGATGGCTTTTTATTGCCACTCAATCAGTTTAATTTAACCACCAAGTTTAGGTACATCATAAATTAAACCCCAAAAATGTTTCATCATTTACTCACCCTCAAGCCATCTCAGATGTTTATAATTTTCAACAAAGATTTCAAAAAGAATATCTCAGCTCTGTTGGTCCATTCAATGCAAGTGAATGGTTTCCAGAACTTTGAAGCTCAAAAAAGCACATAAAAACATGCATAAAAGTAATCCATAAGACTCCAGATGGTAAATCCATGTCTTCAGAAGTGATAAGTGTGGGTGAGAAAAAGATAAATATTTAAGTACTTTTTTCTTTCGATAAATCTCCACTTTCACTTTTACTTACTTTCTTCTCTTTTTGTTTTTGATGATTCACATTCTTTGTGTATATCACCACCTACTGGGCAGGAAGAAGAAATATGTATCTGTTTCTCACCCACACATATCATATAAATTCTGAAGACATGGATTTACCCACTTTTATGCTGCCTTTATGTGCTTTTTGGGGATTTAAAGTTCTGGTCACCATTCACTTGCATTGTATGGACCTTAAGAGCTGAGATATTCTTCTAAAAATCTTAATTTGTGTTCAGCAGAATAAAGAAAGTCATACACATCTGGGATGGTATGAGGGTGAGTAAATGATGAAATAATTTTTATTTTTGGATGAACTGTTCCTTTAATGGTATCAAGTTCAGAATATAAACCAAACACATTTCTCACAGTCCCTTATAAAAATGTACACTGGTGACAAAGTATGCACCAAAATACCATAGTTACAAGAGTTATTGATCTTATTCTAAAATCAGAATATTCTTCAAACAGCTACTTTAGTTAGCTTAGTTTAGTTAGTTATCAAGTTGGTCTCTTAGCCTAACCACCTAAAAAGTGCCAAAAACCCCTGTAATGCCAACTGACCTGTCAGACCAGACTAGTCAACCATGCTAACCAGCCAACCAGCAGTGGTTTAAAATCCCATAATCTATTTTATCATTTTTTTTAAATGTCGATACTAATGGCTAACGCCAAGTTACTATACTTGTGTTGTAATAGCTAGCAATAACTGTAGTTGCTAAGGTATTCGTGGCATTTGGTGGAGACATGTTTACTTTTTTTTGTTGTTTTTTTTTTTTTTGTAAATGATAAAAGATGATGAGTTTACATTATGGATCTTACTGAACCTTTGCTGTTCTAAAAAGCAACTCTAAAATTACTATAAGCATTTTCTAATTAATAAATTGGTAAATTATACAATCCTCTATAAAAACACGAGCACTTGAGTTATTAAATCCCTCTTGATTTTTCTTGGCACCACCACTGTACTCATAAACATTTTGCGAGCTACTTCAAAGGATCTCCACATCAAACAAACAGGCGACCTACACTGCCACACGGGCGGTTCAGTGATCTGGGTCCAAATACTTATTAAAACACAATAACAACACTGTCAAACAAGAATACTGTATAGCATTTCCCAAATCTTCATGTAATAAAATGAAACACTTTCCATGAAAATAAACAAGTTATTCTGCAAATAAAGAAAAATGTCTGATCCAACCATTGATAATAGTGTAAAAAGTATTGGAAGTAGTCTGACAAGTGTTAACCCCTTATTTCTCTTACACACACATAACATTTAGTTCTGATGATTGATTAAAAATCATTCACGGCGTCTGTGTCTCGAAACCCAGTGAGCTACATTCCTAGACTGCATTTTTAGGCATCGTATTGCGCCTATGATGCTCAGCAATGGTTTCTAGATAGGCAGCACACTATTATTCGAGACACCGCCAGAGACTGACAGCTGCTTGCGAATAAAACAGAAAATTTACCTCGATTATCTTCATCCATGTTCATGCTTTTAAGAGACGTAGTGTAAATATATTCCTATAGTGAAAGCTTATTTACAAATGAAAATATAACGTTGGTTTGTAACACAAAATTAAATCACGAAATCTACAATAAAGACTGCCGATCATCGTAACCTAGTGTGTGTGCTGTTCTACATGCCATTCGTTTAATCCACAGATTGCTGCATAGATGGATATAAATCCTGGTGAAAAGAAATGAAGATGCCGACTGCTCTCATTCGCCTTCATCCACAGAGAGGACTCGTGAAGAGAAACCGCTACATTCAGCCAACGTGCAGAGGCTCCGCCCATCACCATAATCCATGAATGCATGACTGATTTATTTTAAGTAAAGATTTCCATTACGTTCTTACCCTTTATAAGCTCCATCGTGTAAAATAAAGGCTTAAATTTGGGTATGTACAATTCTCTTTGAATCTCTCTAAATGTGTTTTATGGTGACATCTAAATTAACTGGGTTTATTCAAGTAAAAAAAATGCTTTAACATTAATAAATTAATCTGAATAAATAAGCTTATAAAATAATTTTAAGGGTTAGATCAGATAGAAATAGTTCCTTGAGGTAACAATTGCAGGTAACTCTTTTTTAAGGTGTACAATCTCCCTGGATCCAAGTGTAATAGCCATTTGAATTGAATTCATGCTGAAATATGCAATGTTTGAGTGTTGTCAGCATGAGGTGGAGTATCACAAATTCTCACAATGACTGCAGAGGGCAGAAACCTGTTGCCTGTTTTCTGGACAGCGTGTGTCAGAAAATATGAGTCACACAAATTCCCAAATTCTCTTAAAAGTCTCTCATCATTTACTCACTCTCATGCCATCCCAGATGTTTATGACTTTGTTTTCTTCTGCTGAACACAAACAAAACGTTTTAGAAGAACATCTCAGCTCTTTAGGTCCATACAATGCAAGTGAATGGTGTCCAGAACCTAGAAGCTCCAGAAAGCACACAAAGGTAGCATAAAAATAAACTATAAAACACCAGTGGTTTAATCAATGTCTTCTGAAGATATATATATGCAACAGTAGGTCTGGGTAAAAAACTGATTTTAAGTCCTTTTTTTTGTATAAAAAGTATGTACATTTTTAGTATATTTTTTAGTAGCTCCACCTTTGACCAGGCATGACCAAAAAACAAAAGAAGAATAATTGTGTACGTTTATAGCAAAAAAAGACTTCAATATTTATCTGTTCCTCACCAACACCTACTGTATCATATCAGTTCAGAAGACATCGATTAAACCACTGGAGTTTTATGGATTACTTTTTGCTGCCTTCATGTGGTTTTTGGAGCTTCAAAGTTTTGGACACAATTGACTTGCATTGAATGGACCTACAGAGCTGAAATATTGTTCTAAAACTCTTTGTTTGCGTTCTGCAGAAGATAGAAAGTCACATCTGGTATGGCCTGTAGGTTGAGAAAATGATGAGTGATTTTTTCATTTTTGATATTGTCTTTAAGTTTTGATCTTTCCAAACTTTCTGTCTCTGTCTAACATTGTGTCAAGACTTCCATCTTAAGTGCCAAGTGAAGCAGTCCAAACAATCATGCCACACCCATGTAACATATTGTAGTGCATAAATCAATGTTTTGTAAGGTAACCTAAAAATGTGTATCATGCATTAACATCTATATATATATATATATATATATATATATATATATATATATATATATATATATATATATATATATATATACTATTTCCAGCCAGAACAACCTCTGATTAGCATTAGCATTAGAATTTGACTGGCCCACTATTTCTTATTTACAACACACCACAGGTTTTATATTTTCTTGATGGCATCATTCAGTCAAATTAACTTAGACACAAAAACTACTGTTTCTCCTAACATACACCACAACTGATCCACATTCTTTGAATGCTGATACAGTTAACTGAGAGAGTTTTTGTGTGTATTAAATGAAAGATAAAGCTAAAATTCAAATGATCCCTTATGAGGAAATGTTGTGTGAGGCATAACTAGTTATGAGGAAATTAAAAGAGCACAGTGTAATGCTCTGATGACAGCAGCACACAGCCAGATCCTGTGCATGAGTGGACGAATGTGAAGAAAGTGTGGGGAAAACAGGGGCTTCAGGGTGGGAATGACATCCTGTGTGGGAAACAGATATCCGTAGAAGCTCAGACAGAGAATGTTGTTTCCACTTTTCTTTTTTTCAAAGGCAAAGAAACATTTTCTCACAAAATTCACTTTTAACACCCAACACATTCATTTGGTTCTTTATCATAGCTGTGATGATGAACTGACTGCCAGTAATTAGCACATCAATCCTTTAACATAAAAAAAACAGCTGAAAGAAAGGTTTACACTGTCTGTAATAGCCTGACATGAATCTGTAGATTGATTGATATCAATATAAAATGCAAAGTCCATTGATCAGTAAATTTTTACGTTGATGTAAAAGTCATGAGACTTGCTGTACTTCTGTACTCTTTTTCCAAGAGGGTCTAGGATGTGCAGGGTTGACTGCAACAATTCACTGTTACAGTGTGGATTATTTAGCTGGAAAGCTAAAATGTCTCAAAGTTTCTATTAAAAGTATACTCAGTTATTTTTCCAAGGATGACATATGTTTCTGTGAATCACCCACAGTAAGACATATTTGTAGTTTCGCTAATTGAATTTGGACAGTTTAAGGGGGTCACAACACTTCAAAGGCTATCTGAAACATATTAACCACTAATCTTTGAATTTATTTACAGTGATAAACTGTAGTGTCCACCTATTACTCTTCTAAGCAGCTGTAAAGTCATATAAACATACAGTAATATCCAGTGTATTAAACAGAGCCATTTTCAAATTGACATTGTTTTAACAGTAATATTGAAATAGTGCCAAAACCACTTGCTGGTAGTAAGTTCACAAGCTTAAATTAATAATAAGAAAAGAACTAAAAAAAAACTGGAATTTATAAAGAGCAAAACAAACATTGCATGAGAATTTCAGCCATACTCCATTTCTTATGTTTTAGCATTATACCAAGGATGGCCATTGGAGTTGCATGAAAGCCAAGGAAAAGAAAAGAAATTTAGTTCAGTATGTATAAATGTATACTTCATTTTTGCCCTAGTATTGTCCCACTTTAAACTTTATAGACCGATTTATGGGGAATGACATCCTCCTTGACACTTTAACATGCTTGCTGGAAGAAGCTGCAAATAATATTGCAGACAATGAACATAAACCTCATAAACATTTACATAAAGCCCCCTACAGCCAAGCCAACATGCAAATCATTTCGACACTGTCTCATGGCTTATCAAGATAACATGGGTTTAAATGTTAACATCCTCATGACATTTGAATACTTTTTGAAGTCTTCTAACCCAGCTTGATTTTACATGCTGCTATTTTTTTTGCCTGGTTGAAATGAAGACAGATCCTCAGACAACAACAGAACATTCCTTTGAGAGAAATGTTCCCTAAACTTTTAATCAACAGTCAGTTTACCTCTTTCTTTGTGACTTTATGTTCTCATGTATCTCTTGAAACTGTTGCAGATTAACCCTGCTTACAACCACCTGGACTTGTTTTGTCGTTCTTAACATTAAACATTATTGTTGTTCCATGTGTGAGGAGTTATTTTCTTTGCAAATCCCATCTACAGTCTACGTCTACTTCGAAAGAGGGTATTGACAATTTCAAACTAGAGAATTATAGCCTGGATCACACATGCAGACAAACTCATAAACAGTCAGATGCACTATGAAAAGAACACAATGTCCTCGTGTTTCTTATAAAATGCAATACAAACACTAACAAAAAAGTACCATGGTAGTATCATGTTTTTCTTAAACATGGTCACAAGGTAATACGCAGGGGCATCGCTACCCAGAAAATGTAAAAATGCTTTCTCTAAAGTGAGCAAAATTTGGTGCTTCTCCTGGGGGACCATGACTCCAGACCCATTTTGGTAATAAGGTATCACTTTTTCTAAATGGATAGAACCTCCCCTGGTAATGGTTTATCTTGACCTCTACTATGGTAGAGCACCATGATACTCTTTAAATAGCTTGGAGTATCATGTAAATACCATAATTTATAAATATGGTTGGAAATTATTCAGAACTATGATATAAATAAATTCAAAATCAGTAGGGCACATCCAAGCTAAAGGCACACCTTAAGAACAATTATTGACACAAAATGTTTCAAGATTGGACAAATTTAATTTATATTTACTGAATATTGATGGAGCAACATAATTTGTTAAATAAAAGAATAAATAACAAAAAAAAGGTGCCGAGGGGGTGTTTTATTCCACCCTTGAGGCCCCCAGGGGCTTTATAGTGATATTGTGTAGATAGTAGTCAGTACCAATACCAGAGAAATTTCAAGGATCGCGATACCAAAGCAAAAAGATGCTAATATGATAATGTGCTATTGAACACATATATTTAGTTATTTTTAATCATTAATTTATTAATTATAGTTGAATAATTATTGTTATTTTCCAGAGCATGTTTTAAAGTTTAATTTAATTTAATCATCAAAATGGTGTCTATTCAAGAAATGTTTTTCTCCCCTTTTGTCCCCAATTTGGCATACCCAATCCCAATGCACTCTAGGTCCTCATGGTGGCGTAGTGACTCGCCTCAATCTGGGTGGTGCAGGACGAATCTCAGTTGCCTCCATATCTGAGACAGTCGATCTGCACATCTTATCACGTGGCTTGTTGAGCGCGTTACTGTGAAGACCTAGCGCGTGTGGAGGCTTTGGGCTATTCTCCACAATATTCATGCACAACTCACAACGCACCCCACTGAGAGTGAGAACCACATTATAGTGACAACAAGGAGGTTAATCAAACATGACTCTACTCACCATAGCAACCGGGCCAATTGGTTGCTTAGGAAGCCTGACTGGAGTCACTCAGCATGCCCTGGATTCGAACTTGTGACTCCAAGTGTGGTATTCAGCGTCTTTTACTTGCTGAGCTACCCAGGGCTTCTATTCAATTACTTCTTAAAATTGTAATAAGTGAAAATATTACTTTTTAAAATGTCTTTGCTTTTTCTTTTTTCCCCCAAACTTTTATTCAAAAGTCCTGTTCTGACCAGCTGGTCCCCATCTTCACACAGATCTTCAACAGATCACTGGAACAGTGTGAAGTTCCCTGCTGCTTCAAATGCTCCACCATCATTCCTGTCCCAAAGATTCCCAAAATCACAGGACTTAATGACTACAGACCCATCGCTCTAACATCTGTGGTCATTAAGTAATTTGAGAGATTGGTGTAGGCCCACCTTAAGGACATATAGAATGGAAAAAGGCCAGCACTCTTAAAAATCATCATATACACCGAGTGAAGCCTGCTCTCATCCTCACCACCTTAAGGACATCACTGGACCGCCTTCAATTTGCTTATCGAGCAAACAGGTCTTTAGATGATGCAGTCAACATGGAATTATCCTGCAACATCTGGACAGACCATGGACATATGCAAGGATACTTTTTGTGGACTTCAGTTCGGCTTTTAACACCATCATCCCAGCTATTCTCCAGACTAAATTACATCAACTCTCTATTCCCACATCTGTATGTCAGTGGATCACCAGCTTTCTGACAGACAGGCAGCAGCTAGTGAGACAGCACATGTACGATCATCACTGATGCCCCCAAGGGATGTGTCCTCTCCCCACAACTCCCTGTATACCAATGACTGCACCACCAAGGACACCTCTATCAAGTTCCTGAAGTTTGCAGAAAAAAAAATACTCTCATCGGCCTCATCCAAGATGACGATGAGTCTGTATACTGAAGGGAGGTTGAATGGCTGGCTCACTGGTGCATTCAAAACAACCTGGAGCTGAACACCTCAAAACAGTGGAGATGATAGTGGACTTCAGGAGGAACACCCCAACATATGTATAAATATTGTCTTATTGTGTATTTCTATATATACTTATATTTTCTATTCTTTTTTTTTATTATTATTATCTCTGTCTTGTTGTTTCTGCACTGGAATCTTCTGTCAACAAGATAAATTCCTTGTATGTGTAAGCATAATTGGCAATAAATCTCATTCTCATTCTAAACAGCTGTCTTTCTTGTGATAAATTGATTAATTATAGTTATCATTACTGCAGAGAATATAACATTTTACTATACCGTTGCAATATATTTGTATTCTAAGCTAGTCCATTCAACAAGAGTTTAGGAAGATAAGGAGTTACATTACTTTGACATAAACTATAAGACATTTGAATTATAGATTGTGTGATTGCTTTGATAACAATATCATACTGTTTTCGGTCATTTACCTTAAATTTTAAACAAAAAGTCTCAAAAGGTATAAAGATTCCTGTATTTTCCAAAAGGTGCATCACAGACCATATTCCTCTCTCATACCAATTGTTTTAGAATAAAGATTTGTTCCTACACACCACATATCTACAATTCCATAACGGGATGTTATGAGGGCTAAAAATGTGCTTGTAAATCAATTTGATAGGTATTTTTTTTTTAGAACCAAAGGCTATTTTCATTTTTTACAAAGGATCTAAGCCAATTAATACATTCAATATCAATGGCTTTCAGACCTCCTTCATCAAGCTCTTTCACCATAATTCCTTTCCTAATGTAGCGTGTTTTTCTTTTCCAAATGTAATTAAAGTTTGCCTGGTTTATAGATTTTATTTCATTTTTGGGGGAGTGACATTGAGAAAGCTGGGTAGATAAATCTTGAAATACATTCCACCTTTGTAAGATAAATACAGCCAATAATAGAGATATCTCTTTGAGACCACAAATTCAAATAAGATGTAAATTTATCTAAATTATTCCAAATGTTGAGATTATTTAGTGCAATTTTATCCTTTGTAATGTGTGTACCTAGGTATTTAATGGTTGACTTAACAGGGATATTATGAATTGTCAACAATTGCATCATGTCAATATTATGAATTGAGGGGAGTTATGAATTGGAAGTAATTCACATTTGTTTAGGTTTAATTTTAAGCCAGCTGCCTTAAAAACAAATTCTATTGTTTTGAGGATTTCTGGAACTTGTTTACTATTTTTCATAAATATAGTTGTGTCGTCTGCCAGTTGGCTGCTATTAGTGTCCTTGTAAATTAGTTTAACTAAATATATAAAGTTTTCTCCTAATCCAAATTGTTCTGTATTGTTACTTGTTGCCCCCCCCCCACATCATTTGCACTCGCTGCCTGGGACCGGACCATGCAGAAGCTGCTCTCATTCAGGGCGGATGCCCCGAATGTGACTCCCTGGGCCTCGCCGAGCTGCGCGCTCGCTTTGCCGCTTTCGCCGCAATCGAGCCTGCTTCCACCGTGCTGCCGCCCCCTCCGTTCGAGCCGCGCAAGAAAAAGCGCTGCTCACAGAGGCTGCCAGAGCATGTACACTTCGGTGACGTCACGCCGGCCCAGTCCCCGCGTGCTTCACCGCTGCCTGAGATCTCCCTGCCGCCAGTCCATTTCATGAAGACGGACCAGCACCCCTCCAGCAGAGCGGTGGGTCTCGTCTCGTTCGGCGCGTCAGGGGACGACGATGAAAAGGATGACAGCCTCTCTATTGACGCTGCATCCGACGACTGGCCGGGCTCGAGTTTCGACCCCGCGCCATCGACATCAGCGGACACGAGCACGGGCACCAGCATGGACTCTGAGATCGTCCGCATCCTGTCCAAAGCCGTAGAAGACCTCGGGCTCGACTGGTCTTCTCCGGAAGAACCCGCCCGCAGCCGGCTGGACGAGTGGTTCCTGCAGGGGCGCCGGCAGGCCCCTCGACAGAGACCTTCTCCTTTCTTCCCCGAAGTGCACGACGAACTCACAAAGTCGTGGAAAGCCCCGCACTCTGCTCGCCTGAAGCCTTCTTTTTCTTCCTCGCTCTCCTCAGTGGACGGCGCAAGAGAAAGAGGCTATGAGGGAACTCCGCCCCTCGAGGAGGCTGTGGCCAACCATCTGTGCCCACCCTCCACCGCCGGATGGAAAGCCAAAGCTTCTCATCCCTCGAAGCCCTGCAGATCCACTTCAGCTCTCGCCGGTCGCGCATACGCCGCCACCGGCCAAGCTGCGTCAGCGCTTCATTCAATGGCGGGTTTACAAGTTTACCAGGCCAAACTTCTCCGCACCTTGGACGAGTCTGGACCTGAACCTGAAGCTTTCAATGACCTGCGCAGCGCCACTGACGTAGCCCTGCGAGCCACGAAGGCCACCGCCCAATCCATCGGCCGGACCATAGCCAAGAGACGCCCCGCTAAAAGCGGGAAGCTTTATGAATGTGGCGCGCGTGCCTATTACGATGTATGCACCCCCACCCGAAAACTCTGTTCATACAGTTTCAAGCATTTCTCCGACTCAGGCATTTCGGAGATAGCGCGTGTGCCTGTACTCTCACACGCACCTCTGCACTCGGCACTCAACACGGCTGCTCAGCGTGCACCTGCGCCTCTGAGAGCTGTAAACTCAGTGTTAGCACAAGGCAATTTGCCGGTGGGGCCAATACGTCACAGCGACATGCCCCCAGCCAGCATTCAGCCCATATCTGTGCGAGCAAAAGCCTGGGAAAAAATCCCTGACATGCCGAAATGGGTTTTGAACATAATAAAACACGGTTACTCACTTCAATTCGCTCGCAGACCGCCCCGCTTTTCAGCGGTGGTCGAGATGAAAGTGAGGAAAGATGTGTCACATGTTCTACGCACCGAGGTGCTCAAACTGATAGAGAAGGGCGCTATAGAAACTGTTCCTCCCTCTATGAGCGAGGCGGGTTTTTACAGCCGCTATTTTCTCGTCCGAAAAGGACGGTGGCCTCCGCCCCATCCTAGATCTCAGACATCTGAACAAAGCTTTAATGATTCGCTCGTTCAGAATGTTAACAACCAAACATATCCTCACGCAAGTTCGCCCCGGGGATTGGTTTCTATCAGTGGATTTGAAAGACGCTTTCACATTCCGATAGCGCCTCATCACAGGCCTTTTCTGAGATTCGCTTTCGAGGGACAGTCATACCAGTACACAGTACTACCATTCGGCCTATCATTGGCCTCCCGTACATTCACGAAATGTATGGATGCGGCACTTTCCCCCCTGAGACAGCGGGGAGTGCGAATACTGAATTACCTCGACGATTGGCTAATCATAGCACAATCAGAGGGTCAGTTAACGACGCACAGATCTTGGATTATCAGCCATCTAGAATGCCTGGGTCTGAGAATCAATTTTGCAAAGAGCGTGCTATCCCCCAGCCAGAATATCTCTTTTCTGGGAATAGTGCTAGACTCAGTGCAGATGACAGCGCGCCTCTCATCAGAGCGCACGCTCTCTATTCGACGCCTTGCAACATCATTCAGAACGGGCGCACACGCCCCCGTCAAACGTTTTCAAAGAATGCTCGGTCTCATGGCCTCGGCATCGGTGGTACTCCAGCTAGGATTGTTGCACATGCGTCCTCTCCAGCGCTGGCTCAAGAGCCGTGTCCCCAATCACGCGTGGCGCTCGGGCCACTTTTTGATCAGAGCGAATCACGGCTGTATAAAAGCCCTGACGCCCTGGAAAGACGTCAACTGGTATCAAACCGGCGTGAGTCTGGGCGTAAATAAGCGGAGAAAAATGATCACGACAGATGCCTCCAAAATAGGATGGGGGGCCCTTTACGAGGGCAGGCCTGTATCCGGCTTTTGGTCAAACCCGGAAAAGCGCCTACATATAAACTGTCTGGAAATGAAAGCGGTCACCTTGGCTCTCAGAGCCCTGCTTCCGTACCTGAAAAACGAACACGTCCTGGTCCGAACGGACAACATGACGGTAGTTTCGTATATAAATCGCCAGGGTGGACTCAGGTCGAGCTCCCTGCACTCTATGGCCAGGGAGCTCATCTTATGGTCACAACACCACCTGCGCTCGCTGAGAGCAGCGCATGTGCCAGGCGCCCTGAACCAGGGAGCAGACATGCTGTCCAGAGACAAGGTTCTCCCAGGAGAATGGTCTCTCCACCCCCTGACGGTTCAGTGGTTATGGCAAAACTTTGGCGAGGCAGAGGTCGACCTCTTCGCCTCCAGGGAAAACGCGCAATGCCCCCTTTCTTCTCAAAGAGCATGGACGCGCTCGCCCAAGTCTGGCCGAGCCGCCCCTTGTATGCTTTTCCCCCGATCACGATGCTACCTCAGGTCATCAGTCGGATCAGGGAAGTGAGATGTGCAGTGCTCCTGGTAGCCCCACTCTGGAACAACCAAACGTGGTTTCCAGAACTGATGCAGATGATGCAATCTGCCCCATGGCCGATTCCGTTGAGGCTAGACCTCCTCAGGCAGGCCAACGTGATGATTCTTCATCCCCGCCCCGATCTGTGGGCCCTCCATGCATGGCCCCTCAACGGGTTCCCGAGAACCTCCCCTGTGGAGTTTTGAGAACCATCACTGAGGCGCGAGCACCCTCTACGAGGCGCTTATATGCCCAAAAGTGGAAAGTGTTCAGTGACTGGTGTGATACCAAGAGCTTGAACCCCAAATTGTGCGAGATACCAAGTGTACTCGCCTTTTTGCAAGAGCTGCTGGAGGCGGGCTGCACACCCTCCACGCTCAAAGTCTATGTGGCTGCCATAGCGGCATCACACAATCCTGATAAAGGACGTTCATTAGGGAAAAACGACCTAATCATTCGTTTCCTAAGAGGCGCTAGGAGGATGAACCCTCCTCGCCCCCCCTCGGTGCCGATCTGGGACCTGGCCACGGTCCTGGACGCATTCAAGAGTGCCCCGTTCGAACCTCTCCGAACCGTGCACCTTAAACAGCTCTCGCTCAAAACTGCGCTCTTGCTGGCGCTCGCCTCAGTCAAGAGAGTGGGCGACCTGCATGCGCTGTCATCAAGCGCTGCTTGCCTGGAATTTGGACCTAACGACTGCAGAGTTGTCCTTAGGCCAAAGCACGGGTATATTCCTAAAGTGCTCTCCACACCCTTCAGAGCACAGGTGATATCTCTGGCAGCGCTATCGTCCCCAGCCGACGAAAGCGACGCTAATTTACTCTGCCCGGTCAGGGCGCTCAGAGTATATTTGGAACGTTCTGCCCTGTTCAGACAGACGGAACAATTATTCGTATGCTTTGGCGGCCGCACTAAAGGTCTCGCAGTCTCAAAGCAAAGACTATCGCGCTAGATAGTGGATGCTATAGCGCTAGCTTATGAAGCCAAGGGCCTTCAATGCCCCTTAGGCGTCAGAGCTCACTCTACGAGGAGCATGGCCTCCTCGTGGGCTTGGTCGAGTGGGATACCCATTGAAGATATTTGTGCGGCGGCGGGCTGGGCCTCACCTTCGACATTTATCTGGTTTTATAACCTACAGGTCCCCTCATTACATTCCAACATTCTATCAGCCTGACTGTAGAATGGACTGGAGTATGTATATGCTGAGCATTATCTCCTCCCTTACAAGGTCCGTCTCTGACCGACTTAAAGGATTTTTTATGAATATCAGTACATAGAAAACTCAGTACATAAGATATGTGCTTGTGTTTGTACAATGAGCGCCCCACCTTGGGGCAAAGGCGCTCTGTGTTATCCCGTTATATAGCTTCGCCGTTGGCGGCTCGTGGAATAATCACTTTGCTTTAAGGCTCAGGCATCTGCCTCTGGCTTTATAGAGCGAAGTCAGCACGCACACAGCGTTTTGCAGGGTGTTCCCATAGCGTAAGCTACTTACGCAATAGGAGAGACCTCTCGATAGGGAACGACTCGGTTACTAACGTAACCTCGGTTCCCTGAGAGGAGGGAACGAGTATTGCGTAAGCTGCCGTGCTTGTGCTTGGTCAGTTCGCTTCAGTCGATTGAACCTAAAGGAACTTCGCATGACGGGGTGCCCATTATATAGCCTGGCTATGCTAATTTCGGCGGGCTCTGAGCGCGCGAACGTGAGGCGCGCGCCCATTGGTCGCGCGTTCAGAGTCGCCCCGTCATTGGTTCGAGCAGTTGCCGCAGCACAGCCAATGACCGAGCTGCATCTTCAATTAAATAATGATAATACTGTAAATCAAGAACGAGTCGTATATTGTTATGAATTGACCGACCTTTTAACAAACCTGACTGTGTATCTGAGATCATTTGTGTAATACCGTTTTTAATCTGTTGGCATAAATATGAGTTAAGATTTTATATTCATTATTACCCAGTTAACAATTTTTGGTTCCCAGAACGTTCCCAGAACGTTACTTTCAGGTTCCCAGAACGTTCCCTGAACAAACATTCTAACGTTCCCTGTTGGTTAGCTAGGAAAGTTTTCTTTACGTTAATAGAACGTTTCCTATAGGTTAGGGGAACGTTCTCGGAACGTTCCCGAAAGGTTCTCAGAACGTTCCCGGAAGGAAATTTATATCATTTCTATATTATAATTTATAATATAGGTATAACATACCTGATTCAAGTCATCAGTTGAGTAGTAAATTACTTAAAGACCTGAAACGTTCCAGGAAAATGGTAAGGAAACCCTATAAATATTAAATATGAGCGCCCTCTACTGCCTGTTAATGGTAAGTGATATTAAAATAATAACCTGCAGGGAACGTTCTCTTTAGGTTATAAAATAACAACCTGCAGGGAACGTTCCCAGAACGTTCTCTTTAGGTTATAAAAAAGAAAACCTACAGAGAACGTTCCTAGAACGTTCTTATTTGGTTCCCCAAAAAATAACCAAATGAGAACCATATGGGAACGTTAGGGGAACGTTCTGTGTTTACTGGGTAAGTAGTGTTATGGGTCTAAGATTGTCTATTAATTTTGGATCTTTTCCTGATTTGGGGATGAGAGTGATGGTCCCTTGCTTCATAGTAGTTGGAAGAATATGGGTTTCAGATATTTCTTTCAGCATATGGAAAATTAGGTCTTTGAGAAATTCCCAAAAATGCCTATAGAAATTGCTTGTTAGACCATCTGAACCTGGAGATTTGTCTAAAGATAAGCATTTCATGGCTTTTTCCACTTCATCCATACTGATGTCTGCATCTCACACATTTTTGAAACTCTCATCCACTTTAGGGATCCGTTCCTTGATGTGCTCGAAAAAAGCATCAGAATCAATGTATGAATAAGAGGAGAAGTAGAGTTTACTGTAGAAACTGAAAATTTCCTCCCAGGGTTTGTACATTCTTGATTATTAATCAGAAATGTCTTTACAGCATTCCGCACTTGTCTCTTTTTTTCCAATCTACACAAATATGCTGAACTTCTTTCGCCCTCCTCTATCCACTTCGCCCTTGATCTTATATATGCTCCATTTGCTTTATTAATATAAATGTTTTCTAGTGAGGATTGCAGATGAAACTTTTTTCTTTGTTATTTTCATTTATTGATGATTTAATACAAATACTGTTTATTTCTTTAATGATTTCCATTTCTCTAGTTCTGCTTAATAGTTTACCCTTTGATATAGAAATCTGACATATTTTAAATATTCCCATTTATCTCTATAAGTTTTAAAATTTAAATCTTCAATTATATCATTGATTGATGCTATAATTTCTTGACAAAAGGGTTCATCATTTAGGAGGTTTGAGTTAAATTTCCAATATCCTTTTTTCCTTAAATAAGTGTTTGTCTATAAATAAGTTTAACCATACAGTGATCTGTTGGAGGTGCTGCAGAAATTATAGAGTTCACTCCAGCGTAGGAGTTATCTTCAGATAACCAAAAATCTATTCTGGATTAGATTGAACCATCCGGTTTAAACCGGGTGAAAGCTTGGGTACCAGGGTTTTTTGTGCGCCATGCATCTTTCGAATTAAATACACTACAAAAATCAAGCAATACAGGATTGTAACGGTATCTCTGATATTTTGAAGGAGGTCTATCAAGCCATTCATCCATTACCATGTTAAAATCACCACCAAATATACAACTGTAGGATATCTTTTTGACATAGATCCTTTACTGCTTCAGTAATTTCAGTATAGTTTTATTTTGGTTAAGGTTGTTATACTCATATATATTTCCTAAGATCAGAAAATGATCAACTACTTCAAATACACAAACAATCCAATGGCCACCAGTATCCCGGATAGTACCGGTAGTTAACATTTTCCCAGGAAAATTGTTTAGAAGTATAGCACTGCTGACCTACTCGTGCCGTGACAATAACATATTTTGTCTCCAAATTGGTTTGACCAGAATTTTTCATCCATGACATTAGAATGGGTTTCTTGAAGAAGGAAACATTGTGCTATTTCATGTTTACAAAAAAGAAAAAATTATTTTCTTTTAACAGAATCTCTTAGACCCCTAGTGTTAAGTGAAGCAAACGTGAACAAGGGAATATAAACTAAAAAAAAGGATTTTCGTTTTTTTGAGTACAATAAGATTAATTATGAAATAAACATTCTTGTTCTTATATCTCATAATATATATATATATATATATACACACACACACACACACACACACACACACACATAGGCCTACATATATTATTATAGCTTAATTTCACCTTCTATGTAACAGTTCTATCTGTTAGATGCGTAAAACAAAAGCTCCAGAAGTAAACATTTGCAGGGTAAACTTCGACAGCGGTGAATGGGCGAGAATGGGAGTTCACAGCAAATATTATTTTCACTTTCACATTTGTTCCAAGACCAAAATAAATAATAGTACACTATTACACTTGAATGACATTCTAGAAGAGGAAAAAATTAGAAAACGGTGGATTAAGAGAGTAAAATTCTTTCCAAATCCATGTGACTTTCTTTTGCAGAACCCCCAAAAAGGTATTTTGTGTTCCATAAATGAAAGTAAATGGTGAGCAAAATAGCTTGTTTTGGTCACCATCAACTTTCATATGGACAAAAAAATTCTTTACAATGTCATCTTGTGTTCCACAGAAAAAGTCATACAGGTTTGGAAGGACATGAGGTTGAGTAAATAGCTGTGCATAAGGTCTTACATAAATTAGGGTATAAAGTTCACACTAAGGGCTTCATAACTACTAGTTAGTTTGTAACTAAGTCAGTTCTTAATTTGGTTGCTCCACCTGTTCTTAAGGCAAGTCTTAGTAAGTTGTAAACTCTCCGTAGTGATGCATAGTCGCATAATATGACTTTTACACAGAAGTATTAAAAAGCATCCTGAAAACTGCAACTGAACATGAGTTCATTGGTGTCATAAAATATCAGTCTGCTTTTTTTATTCCATCAGTTACACCTGCTCTGAGTCTTCCGTAAATATTTAGTTTACACATTCTTTTTTCTTATTTTTTGCAGTACAACCTTGCCCAGAGTTTTCCAAAGCTGTTTGGAGTGTGATGCAGCACGTTTCCTTGGCAATGATGTGGAGGCTGATGTTTGTGCAGCTTTCTGCAATGCACTTTGAGTATGAAGATTTGATTGTTGTATGGTTCTAGGTTGAACTTGTGTGCCTCAAGTTCTTGAATGTCTTACCCCACCACAGCCTCTAACATGGACAAGCTGGGAAGACATACAGTGATGTTTTTCTTTGTGTCTTCTGTCTGAACATCACTTCCTGAAATGCCAGCATATCAGATGTTGCCTCCAGTGTCACTGTCTGGTGGAGAACAGTTGCCGCTAGCTCTGATGGCATTGCTACCATTCTTTTGAAAGCTGAATTATGTAGGAATGTTGTTAAATCCATTAGCAGATTTGTCCCCACATATCTGCAAATTTGTATTGTATTGTATTGTTCAGATTAAGTAAATTTTTGTGTGTACTTGGAAGCTTTTGTTAATGAACAAATAAATATGTATGATTTCCTTGAGTGTGCATATATGTCAATAAACTGATTTCTGATTTAACTTATGATTTAAAAGATCAGGGGATTGTTGAAATAATGAAATGCTCACAAGCTAGTATTCCAGAAATTAATGCAAATTGACATGTATAATTTGTCAACATAATGAACAATGAGCATCAACAGGTTTAAACTATGAAGACAGAGAAACTTTGCATCCTGTAACAATCTGCAGATGTCGCTATTGGATACTTTTGCTTTAAAAGGGGGTATTAATACACTTTGGTGGTATTTTTAATGTTGATTATTAAAGGTTTTACCCACTCTACATGGGGATAACGACTAATTTGTGCTTACTATGTACATAGTCTGTATAAATTACAACCTGTGGGCACTTTTGCCACATCCTTAAGTGAGTGTTGTTTCGCGGTTAAACCCCGCACATGCCGCGATGCCCTCTGTTGGTAGGGAATAGTAAAATGGCCGCCAGAGCACTTCCGGTAGCTTCACCCACTCCAGTATATAGAGATCAGTGCTTTTAAATCACGTATGAAATCTCATCTCTTTTACACTGTTCTTTGAGTAAGACAAATATGACCACAAACACTATTCTGTTTAATCACCTCAACCAATTCGCCGCAAATTACAAAACAAGCATTTTGTCTAAAAATAAATTTGATCATTTTCATTAGCTTCATAAAATTTGCAACATTTAAAAAAATGATTAGATGAAATTGGCTCAAAATCAACCTTTAGACACTACGCGCATTAATCTCATGGATGAGGAATGATTTGCAGTGTATAGTGACATAAATGTATTAAAGAAAGTGCTGAGTGTTCAAACTAAAGTGTTCAAATCATGTACTTTTTAGCCTAAGGTAATATTAATTTAAAACTTGAATGAAGCGCTGTATAGTGGATATTTTGTCATGATGGAGGAAGGGTTGTATTGATCATTTAGCGCATACATGACTGTTTTTTTTAAATCAAGCAATTAGCCCAAGCATTCGGCATAATATCAGTGATTTATTAAGATACCTGAAGCGGCGAGTTGAATTTTGACCCGGAAGGTTTTACAATGCTCAGTTTTGAGGCTTGCTTCACGGCTAATTCATGCATGGCACAGTTGAATGAATTACTTTACCTCCGATCTACAGGTATTTTCAGTGTAAAAGGTATAGCAAATCCAAAAACATCCAGAGATGAAAATAGATTACTTGCTCATAAACTTCATCATCACTTCTGTAAGCATTACCATGGTCCGTTTGTCATTCTCTAAACTTGCAAGACCATCAACAATACCGGGGATTGCACATTACTTCGGGACAAAAGGCAGGTACGAGGAAGTGAATCCACATCTTTTAGATGACATATTGTTCGTAAACAGATCGCTGCTGGGCCCCCCGTCTCCAGATTGCCATGCAATTCACTTGGTTTCGGTGATAAGACACGGGACTCGCTATCCGACGACCAAAAATGTGAAAAAGATCGCGGGTCTCTTTGATCTAGTCGCGTCTGAAGCGTCAGGATCAGCGCTGTGGCTCAATGACATTAAAAACAAATGGAAGATGTGGTACACTGAAGATATGGACGGCAGACTGGTGGAGAAAGGTCGAGATGACCATAGGCATTTGGCCATGAGGTTGGCACATTTATTCCCAACTTTGATTTCAGAGGAGAACCTCCGTGCCAACCGCATTGAGTTCATCACCAGCTCCAAGCACCGGTGTGTTGACAGTATCACCGCTTTCCAAGAGGGTCTCCACGGACTCTGGGATGTGCAGGGTAGGTTACAGTGTGCATTGTCTAGCCTGCAAGCTATAATGAGGAAGGACTGTCTCTAAATCTAAGCTTTTTTTTAAAGGTGTGCTCAGTAATTTTTTATAATTAAAAAGTTTTACTCCTAAAGGGCTAATTTGTAATTTTGAAGCATATATAAAATCATGACCACTCACATGAAATGAAGACGCCAGTTGTATCAGTGGTTTTATTTAGTTGTTTTATTCTACATGTAGAGGGCCCCCTCATGGGGGCTGCCATGTTTGGATCACATGACCAGACAATTTTCAATCTCAGTCACTTTGTTCGAAATTGCGAACTGTCAAAGTACTGTATTTGATGAAGGACGCACTTCTCAGATGGTAAAACAGCTGTTCTTTAGGAGTATGAATAGATTCTGGACATATTTCATCCAGGGATGTATATTGACTCGTAACCTGAATATGTGACGTAAGAACAACAACAGGTGGAAATAATCTGCTCTGATTTTGGTAAAAAAGGGTCAATCTTATTGGTAGATATAGCACTTAAAGTTGAAAAGAGCCATTTGACTCGTCGTTCTCCGCTGTTCTTTAAATCCAGTGTATTGAATGTGCATCGCCTCAGCGCCCAAGGGATTATGGGATGGTAAAGTGTCCAGTCGATTTAGACTTATGTCTCTGCTGAACACAAATGGGCTTTTCCCAATCAGTGGGTGTTTTGAAACCTTTGAGATTCCCTGCTTTCATTGGATAGTTTAGAAACGGCCATTCTGGATTGGAAACAGCCACTGATTACTAAAAAAAATGTTTGTATCAATTTTATCCCAATTTGGAATGCCCAAATCCACTAGGTCCTCTTGGTGGTCCTCTTAGTAGGTCCTCTTGGTGGTGCGGTTACTTACATCAATTCGAATGGCGGAAGACAAGTCTCAGTTGCCTCCGCTTCTGAGACATTCAATACGTGCATTTTATCACTTGACTCCTTGTGCATGACACAGCGTAGACTCACAGCATGTGGAGACTCATGCTTCTCTCTGCACAACTTACCATGTGCCCAATTGAGAGTGAGAACCCTTAATCATGACCACGAGGAGGTTACCCCATGTGACTGTAACCTCCCTTGCAACCGGGCCAATTGGTTGCTTAGGAGATCTGGCTGGAGTCACTCAGCACACCCTGGATTCGAATTCGCGACTCCAGGGGTGGTAGTCCGAGTCAATACTCGCTAAGCTACCCAGGCCCCTCACTGATTACTACATTGAGATTCCCTACTTCCATTGGATAGTTTAGTAACACCCATCCTGGTTTAAAAATGCTTACTGATTTGAAAACACCCATTACTGTTCTGCAGAGACCTATACTTGGGTCGATTCGCACTTTTGAGTCTCACCGAATATAGTAGGCCATCTGGGTATTTTTTGGTTACTGTTTTATGAATATTGAGGATTTGGACATACTGTTTTTGGCATACTACAGTATATATTAGGAAAGTATGGATATTCGGACGCAGTTATGCACAACATGTTGGGAATTACCATCATTTTAAATTGTAAACTCAGAATTCTATGAACGTCATAATTACCAACATGGCAGGGACATCAATAATTAAATGCGGTTTACACATTGTTCTGTTTGATATGCCATTTTATTGTAGTCAGTGTGACCTGGTGTACTTTCTTTGTTCTTGAACATATACAGTGCGTCCGGAAATTATTCACAGTGCTTCACTTTTTCCACATTTTGTTATGTTACAGCCTTATTCCAAAATGGATTAAATTAATTATTTTTCCTCAAAATTCTACAAGCAATAACCCATAATGACAACGTGAATGAAGTTTGTTTGAAATCTTTGCAAATGTATTAAAAATAAAAAAACAGGTGCATCCTGTTTCCACTGATCATCCTTGAGATGTTTCTACAACATGATTCTGCCATTATTTAAAGTTTAAAGACTTTTTGTCATTTTTGAATCTAGATGTTGTTTATGCATAGTACTCATCTTTTTCACAAGAAAATCAGGTTCAAAAGTTGAAGATTGATTACTTGAATTACTACTAAATTACTTGAAATGCCTATCCGTTGTTTGAATGATGCTGCTAGGACAAAAGTTTTATGGATGTTGTGGTTCATATTTATTGCCAAACACATTTACCACCCATGCAACATATGCTATTTCAGATCAGATTACAAAAACATTTATTTAGTAAACATTTAATATTTATTAATTTCTTTGGTGTAATAAAAATACCTTAAATACCTTTGAGCCCCATCTTCATAATTAACAATGGCAGATAACTAGATTTACCATGATTTGTTCCCTATCTAGGGATGTAGGAGTAATGGGTTAATCGAGTACTCATTCAGCTTTAAATGTTTGACTAGAAAAACACTACTTGAATATTGCAATTTGATTTTCCTTTGTGCCTTTGCCTGCTTGGGCGACAATGAAACAGCTTCTCTCACCTAAACGTTTCTATGTATGAGTGCTAATGTTATTTTTGACTCTAGATGTTGTTTATGCAACAAAAACATCCACATAATTAACTGGTTCAAAGGTTGAAAGTTCAACTAAGCAATCGATTACTCTTTTTTTTTTGTTTTTTTTTTTTTTTGTTAGTGTACTCGACTACAAAATTACTCGAAATTCCCATCCCTAATTTGAAGACAATGAGGGATTTCACTGCAACAAATCAGCTATATATTGTCTATTGTAGTGGTGTTCTATCTGTATAATCTTTATGGTTTAAGTATTGGCCCTTGAAAAAAGAATCAAATTCTTTTCTTTGCAGATATGGATTACAAACAATATGTGGATGATTCGTTGATGAGATTTTTTGATCATTGTGAGAGATTTGTTGAAAGTGTTGAAAACAACAAAACAGCATTGAATGAGGTAAATCGTTTCAAGTCCTCTGTTGAGATGGATGTAGTACGGAAGAAAATAGCCAACCGCCTTCAGATTCCATACAATCAAATCACCCCAGGTAATTACAGCATAATAAAACAAAATACCACATGTTAATATGATGCCTATTCAATAATCAATAAAAATGCTTAACAATAGTATTTTATTTCATTGTAAGATATGGCGGAGGCAGCTTTCTTTTTGTGCTCCTATGAGTTTGCCATCAAGTCTGAGAATTCACCCTGGTGTAATCTGCTGGATGAGTCAGATGCTCAAGTATGTATCTTGTTTGGAATTTGGTAATTTCCAGTAGATTCCAATAAATATTATAAAGATTCCAAGGATAATTCTACATGTCAGGTCAATTACATATAATTGATATTTAATGCAGCATTTATTACCTCTTCAATACTGTTGTAATTACAACCATTGCAGTTTAGGACATAATGATTAGTTTATATCATAACGCTCATAAAATCTTCATGATCATGTTTATGGAGCATAAAGTGTAATTCTAGATTGTCTCCTGAGTTTCTTTAATATAAATATCTTGGTAAATGATAATGGAAAGCTATGTTTATTCTCTGTTTCAGTAATGTGTTTTTGGCCCCTTGTCAGGTGCTGGAGTACAAAAATGACCTGAAACAGTACTGGAAGAGGGGATATGGACATGACATCAACCGTAAATCCAGCTGTCCTCTCTTTCATGATATATTCAAGCGTCTTGATAAGGCTGCCTATGACTACAGGTTAGGAGCTTTAGAAGTGTCTTTAAGGTGTATTTCCACCCCTCCACCTCCCCCTCCCCTCCCCCAAAAAACAAAAACTCCACCGAACATGCCTGTCTCTAATTGAGGATTGCTTTACTTAAAAAAAGTAAGGTTGTTGAAAATGTATATAGTATATACAGGTAGTATGTTCAGTGTTGTTTGTTAATTTCTTTGCTACCATTGTCTGGATTGTTGGATTTCATATGAAATATAACAGTGTGTAATCTCTTTTGAATTTCATATGAAATATAACAGTGTGTAATCTCTTTTGAATTTCATATGAAATATAACAGTGTGTAATCGCTTTTGAAATCCACCAGTTTCGGTGATGTAGAAAAAACTGCCACCATCCAGGTTGGTCATGGTGAGACCTTGCTGCCTCTCCTCTCTCTGATGGGCTTTTTTAAGGATGAAAAACCTCTGACAGCGGAGAACTTCTCATTGCAGCACAACCGCAAGTTCCGCACCAGTCAGATTGTACCTTATGCTGCAAACCTAGTCTTTGTCCTGTATGATTGCACTGAAGGACTCCGAGTACAGTTGTTTCTCAATGAGAAGCCCATTAATTTTCCCAATATTCACCACTCTGCTCCATTATATGAAACAGTCATAAAGCATTACTCAGAGCTCCTTCATGGCTGTGATTTTAATAAGGAATGTGACGTGCCTCAATCAAACCTCAGGAATACTGAGCTGTGAGTCAGGTTATAAAATTAGGGATTTCAGGGACAATCACTGTGTGCTTGTGAAATGCTTTGTGAAATGTGTAATTTTTTTTTTTAGTTTTTGAGGTGCATTATACTTTTGATTCTCTTCAGGAATTTTTTTTTTTTTCTTTTATAATTAGAGGTCCAATTTATTATTTTATTTATTTGACAGCTTACCAAATTACATATATAGAGCGCATTTGTGTTTAAAGAGTTCTGTTTTTGTTTTCTTGTGTAGGAATTCCACTTTCTTCCTAAACTTGTTTTATTTGCCAAAGTACTCAAGAGAAATGTTGTTGTAAGGTGCTAAATATATTATTTTCTTTTTATTGGAAGTAATTTAAAGAATATTTATTTTCATTGCTCTGTGCATTTTCCAAATATATCACTTTTATCAATAACCAAAATGTATTCTAGTTTTTGTAAAAATTGATTTTCAAAAAAATGTATCTTGCTATTGAAGGAAAGACCATAATGTTGTCATTACCTGAAAAATCAAGTTGTCTTAATTAAATATTAAGTCTCAACACAAATACCTATGTTTCTTGAACTCATTTATCTTAAAAATAAAAAAAGATTTTATGTTAATAACTCATGATTGAGTACATAATTGAGGCAAGAAGGAATACCCCAAATTATTTGATTATTATTGATATTAATAAATTTGAATTTTTTTTATTGTTTCAGAGGGAACTTATGGGGGCAATTAAATAGTTTATAGAGGTTTTAGCTCTTTATAGATTTATTTGTTGTTTTGTTGCAAATAGTTGTTTTGTGTGATGACACCATAAGGGTGATCTGTGTCCCCTTAGATCAAGTTAAACCCCTTAAAATCTTATTTCAGTTATCCTTGTGCATGTGCAACTGAAGTAACTGGAGTGGTGGTGGTGTAGTGGCTAAAGCACATAACTGTTAATCAGAAGGTTGCTGGTTCGATCCTCACGGGGCGAGGGGAGCAAGGCACTTAACTCCAGGTTGCTCTGGGGGGTTGTCCCTGTAATAAGTGCACTGTAAGTCGCTTTTGATAAAAGCGTCTGCCAAATGCATAAATGTAAATGTAAAAATTTAAGTATATGCATTTCTGTGGAGAAATAAGTTAATGATTGACCTAGAATCAGTTATAATCTTCTTTTATTTGAGCTGTGTTATTATATGTTCTTTATTTAAGTAAATTCAACTCAAATTAAGTAGAAACAACAATATTTAAGTATCAAATCTGAGGCAAGTCTACTTGCTTCTAGTTACCTTAACTTAAATAAGTAAGATTATTCCACATGAACACCAAGTTAAATTAACTTAATCACACAGATTTAGGAGACACAATTAATTTACTCAATCAGTTGAGTAGTCAACTTTTCAAGGTTTTCAGTGGAGATCTCATGATTCAGAAATGTCACTTTGTTACACAAAGGATATAATAAAAAAAATAATATGTAACGCAGTTCAATGGAAAGGAGGAGGCGAGAACCGGCTTGATAAAATAAATAATAGTTTAAAATAAAACTGAAGCAAAAGACAAACACACATGACTGACATAAAAAAATGTAAACTATATCTCTCTCATCACACCACTGTCCGTAATCGGCCTTTATCCCTCTCAGAGGCTTAATTAGCCTGAAAAGGGACCGGGTGACGAATGAGGGTGAGTAAATGATTTTGAGGCAAAAATGTGATGATTTTTTTTGCGTGAACTATCCCTTTAAGATTCGATTCTATGTCGTTTATATAATGTGAGCACTATGGTTCACAGATCATTTATTTTTATTGTGTAGCCTTGTATTTGCCCAGTATAAGTTCAAAAGATTTTAAAATAAGATTTTAAAAACTAAATATCAATTTATACACCAATTTGTATGACACATAGCAGTTTTCTCTCAATGTAAGTTTCAGTCTCGCATGTGTTATGATTGTGACGTTGGCACGCTACGCGGGACTCTGAAGATGGTTGGAGGAGGATTTTAGGAAGAGCGCTGAGTATTACGTGTCTAAAACCTTCTAACTTCAACAAACTTTACTTTCTCTTTGCCTAAATTTATAAAGGCTTACGTCTCGAGAAAGAGTCGGACAGCCTTGTGGCATTATGTCTGGGATGAAAAAGCAGAAAACGGTACGTTTGCACATATTCGGCTTTTTTCTCATTGAGCTATAAAATGTTGCATCGCACACCAATTGCGGAATGTCACCAGATTTAAAAGAGAATATGGACTCGTCGTTTGTATCACAAATAATGCCATCCGTCGCATTTACTGCGTTTACACAATGTATTTCTTTTAAAAACTGTTTGTTATGAAAATGTTACATTTAGCCTATGCAACAGCCAAGTAAAGAATAGTTGCTGGAGTTTTCTGATCAGTTCAAGGAACTAGGATAAATATGGTGTGACCGCTGCTCCAAGCGAACAGAAGTGTTTGATAATGTTTCTGGTGTGCTGATTATGTAAATGTTAATAGGTTTTAACATTTCTTCAACTTCAGGCACTTTTATGTCCCAACTTTTTCTTTTTTCTTTTACTTTTTGTCATATGAAGGTTTAGGCAGATTAGCACTTTACAACTTTTCACCTGGCCTTAATAATTTATATATGGTACTTTTTAATGACTTTTATGTATACATGTTAATGTTTTAGCCTTGTCCCAGATCCAGCTCAATATTAAACTCTGAAAATCCATAATAATAATAATAATAATAATAATAATAATATATAAATATATATAGATATTTAATTCAATAAATTAAACATTTATTATGTGGAAAGGATGTCTATGATAATATATACACAGTTTTGGCACCGCACCAAAAAAAATTCCTAAAATTACATACTAATCAAGTCAACAAAAGTGTCAGTAAAGAGCATCATTAAAGGAATATTCCAGATTCAGTACAAGTTAAGCTCATTCGACAGCATTTGTGTCATATTGTTGATTACCACAAAAATGTATTTTTACTTCTTAAAAAAAGCAAGATTTGAGGTTACAGTGAGACACTTACTATGGAAGTGAATTGACATTTACACAGAAAAGTTTAGTAAGCAATTTTGTCACACTGAAATCATGTTTGAATGCATATTGTGGCTATACTTCTGAAACAGTGAATATTTTAACATTCAAAAATTGGCCCCCATTTACTTCCATTGTAAGTGCCTCACTGTAACCCAGATTTTTGAATTTTTTTTCCCCTCCCCTTTTTCTCCCAAATTTGGAATACCCAATTCCCAATGCACTCTAAGTCCTTGTAGTGGCGTAGTGACTCAGCTTAATTGGGGTGTTGGAGGACGAATCTCAGTTGCCTCCGAATCTGAGACCGTCAATCGTGCATCTTATCACGTATCAACTTTTGCCTTGTTGAGGGTGTGGCATCCACGCATAACTCACCATGTGAACCACTGAGAGCGAGAACCACGTTATAGTGAACACGGGGAGGTTACCACATCTGACTTTACCCTCACTAGCAACCGGGCCAATTTGGTTGCTTAGGAGACCTGGCTGGAGTCTCTCAGCACGCCTTAGATTCGAACTCATGACTCCAGGGGTGGTAGTCAACGTCAGTACTCGCTGAGCTACCCAGGCCCCCTTTGCTTTTTTTAAGAAAAGGAGGGACACGGGGGCCTGAGTAGGAAGGTCTCCTAAGCAACCAAATTGGCCCGGTTGCTAGGGAGGGTAGAGTCACATGTGGTAACCTCCTTGTGGTTGCGATTAGTGGTTCTCGCTCTCAATGGGGTGTGTGGTAAGTTGTACAAGGACTGCGGAGAGTAGCATTAACCTCCACATGCCGAGTCTCTGCAGTATCATGCACAACGAGCCACGTGATAAGATGCATGGATTGACTGTCTCAGAAGCAGAGGCAACTGAGACTTGTCCTCTGCCACCGAAAAGAAAAGGAGGAACAAATCAAAATACATTTTTGTGGTATCAACATTATGCCACAAATGCTGTCGATTGAGCTTAAACTGTATTGAACCTGGAATAGTCCTTTCAAAATTAAATAAGAGACAACAAAAAGTGAGTGTGAAAAATGTTTTAATGATACTTTACTTTCTATAAGTACTTTCAATGCTGAAGTAACACCAATATGTGATTCCAGTTTATTCTCAGTAACACTCTTCTAGAGAAAGTCTGCCTTCTGAATCTAGTTAAGTATCCAAACAAATCTCATATAAGATTGTTGTTCGTAAGTTAGTTCCTAATGAAGCCAGGATATTGCATGTCCTGTATCAAGGAGATTGTGTACCTATGGGAATTAAAAAACCTCAGGGTCACTGAATCAAGATGGGATTTTGTGTGTATCCACTGAGCCTGGGGGCTGCCGAGAGAAAAAGAGATTTATGGCCCTGTTCCAGCTTCAGCAGGCCACCCGTCCATGAACCTGTATGAATAGCCCTGTTTGTTTCCTCAATCCTTTCTCAGAAGTCACTCTGTTCTCAATACTGATGACGTAGTCAGATACACATGAATATAAACCACTAGAGCAGAATTGTGCATTCCAAAGAATGCGTTCTGTATTTTAATTCTGTCCGTAACATGCCACTCTTAGTCATCGGACAAATGTGGAGATAAAGTTAAACACTTTCTCAATCCGATCCTCTGTCCCTATAGCAACACAATGTCATTATCTTATTCAGTTAAGGTAGAAATGTTAAGAGATATGGTACCCAGTTGTAAAAAAAATAAATAAAACAAATCTGTAAATTACGAAAATCCTTAGATGTAACTGTAAGGCTATTGTCATTTAGGGTTTACTTAACTTAAGGGGTTCCTTACAACCAGCTGCAGGCCTACCTTTTATGCTCTGACTGTGCAATTTGCGCAACTGTTCCTCTGTGTATACTTACCTTTAAATCAGGTATATCTTGTATGTCTACCTTTTCTTGTTTGCAGGACCTGCAGAGAGCAACTGATGTTGTGTACCAAGCTCACCATGTGAGTAGAATCAAGCGTGGTCAAGTGGTTGGTACCAGAGGTGGCTTTCGTGGCTGTACTGTTTGGCTGACAGGTGAGAATTTCTTACAGTTAAACGTGAAGGAGAAAATTTAATAGTACAACTTAAAAGGATAGTTTACCCAAAAATGAAAATTCTCATCATTTACTAACCCTCATGCCATCCCACCTCTGTAGGTCCTCACAATGCAAGTGAATGGGTACCATAGTTTTGAATCTCCAAAAAGCACATAAAGGCATAATAAAAGTAATCCATAAGACTCCAGTGGTTTAATCGATGTCTTCAAAAGCAATATGATAGGTGTGTGTGTGAGAAACAGATCAATCATCATTTTTTACTCTAAATTATCTTCCCTACCCAGTATGTGGCGATATACATGAAGAATGTGAATCGCCAAAAAACGAGAAAGTGGAGATTGATAAAAAATAAAAATCATAATAATATTTGGGTGCACTATTCCTTAATCTGAATTCAATTTAGTTCATCAAAACCATTTTGATGATGTTAATGAGGATGTTTCCTACAGGGCTGTCTGGTGCAGGAAAAACGACTATTGGATTCGCTTTGGAGGAATATCTGGTTTCACATGCAATTCCCTGCTACTCACTTGACGGTGACAATATCCGACATGGTTTGAACAAAAACCTGGGCTTCACTGCAGCTGACAGGGAAGAGAATGTCCGACGTATTGCAGAAGTGGCCAGGATGTTTGCAGATGCCGGACTGGTTTGCATTACTAGTTTCATTTCACCATTTACTAAGGTATAATGAAATTGTGAGACCACAGAGGTTCCCAAATGACATAATATTTTCCAAGACTTTCTGAAACATGATGGGTTGAGTCAATAGTTGTATGTGCACTAAATCAAAACAGGATCGAAACGAGGCCAGGAAGATCCATGAGAAAGCAGGTCTGCCGTTCTTTGAGGTGTTTGTAAATGCACCTCTGGATGTATGTGAGAATAGAGATGTGAAAGGACTTTATAAAAAGGCCCGTGCTGGAGAGATTAAAGGTATTTTGATATGGAATTTGTGTGACTTTGCTGTTTTTATTTTTTGTCCCAATGTTAAAAGTTAAGTGTGTATTTTCTGTTCCACTAGCATCACCAAGCTGAACTGCAAAAATAATGCCCCAAAACAAAGCCACTATTAATGTCAGTGTTGGGCAGGTTGGGATACTTGTACCACAGTTTACACTTTTTGGTAAAAATGTACTTTTCAAATGACTTTCTTCAACTCAACCTTTTTTTGGACTTAAGAATTGAGAGCCATCATAAAACAAATGCCAGTAATGTGATTTACATAAGAGCATATATGTTTAATAGATACTCATATTTAGAAAAAGTTTCACTCTTATGTTTTAAATTGCATAGGTTTTACAGGAATAGACTCTGACTATGAGAAACCTGAATCCCCTGAGCTTGTGTTAAAGACAGGAGAGCTCACTGTTAATGACTGCATTCCGCAACTAGTGGAGCTCTTGAAGGAACAGGTGGGCCAGTGTTTCAGTTCTGCTCATCAAATGGATCCTTGTGTTTTGCCAGTAATCCATATGATCATGCAAGAAAGTGCTGCAAATTGGCAGATTTCAGAAGAGAGGTGTAACTTATAGACAATCACTGACAAGATGATTTGTTTATAACAGGATATTGTGCCAACGGGTGTGGCAGAGGAAGTGAATGAGCTCTTTGTTCCTGAAAACAAGCTGGACCTGGTGCTGAGTGATGCTGAGACACTCCCAACGGTCACCATCACAGAGGTAATGCAGCCCTTCAAACAGATTTCTTACTGCTGCACCACAGACATTTTGACAGTTCAGTCAACTGAGAGCTTCATTGTAGCTTGTTTTTTGGGAGGAAAAGTCAACTGCATAATATACATTTCCGCAAACTTGGCAATACCAGATAATTTTAATAATGGGATTTTCCACGTCTGGAAAAGTCAAATAAAAAAAATTAAACTTTAACAGCAAATATGTTTTTTTTTTCACTTGCACTCAGCTCTAAATTATTTCATTGGTTAGAAACTGTTCTTTTGAGTTACATTATTTTTAAAATCCACGAATCACCCTGTTGCTTAAAGACAATTCCCTGTTTAATCCAAGTTGTTATTTTGTATCAAATCATCGTTCTTATCAAGTCCTGAGGGTTGTCTCTCTCTGGTCCTATAGCTAGACTTGCAGTGGGTACAGGTTCTGGCTGAGGGATGGGCGACTCCACTTAGAGGATTCATGAGGGAGAGAGAATTCCTGCAAGTTCTGCACTTTGGAACTTTACTTGATGGTTAGAACATTTCCAAACTCATAGTTTGAATTCAGATATCATATTATATATTTTCAGTCTTTGGGTAAAGCTTTTCTATATATATTGGGACCAAAAAATTTTTGGACACTTTTTGACACTTAAGTCACGCTTAGAAATGTCTGCAATGCATGAAGTCAAGTGGTTTTTATTGTCGTTTCCTATTGCATACAGGGGAAGAAATGAAACGAAATGTCTCCCGTGACCACAGTACATAACATTTAACATGTAACATGTCTTACAAAATTATCACAGGTAGACACATGAATTAGTACAGCACTGCATGCCATTGCATTAGATACAAAGCAGACATATTCTCAGAACTAGTCATTTTTTTTTAATCAACTGGTCTTAACATGATTTTTTTTTTTTAGTGGATGTGTGTCAGTTCCCCTCAAGTTCACACAGGTGTCCTTCCAGTAGTGTAGTTCATCACATTAACTACTGACACGTTAAACTGTTGAAAACCAGAGTGTCCAAATACTTTTTGAAGCCACTATTTATCCATTTTAACTGTTTTTGTACAGCTTCTAAATCCTAAGCATCAAAATAACCTCATTTTATGTTTTTAGGTGGGACCATCAATATGTCTGTGCCCATCGTGCTGCCCGTTGCCAAGGAGGACAAGGAGAGGCTTGACAGTTGTGCTGATTTTGCCCTGGAATTCAAAGGTCGCAAAGTTGCAATCATGCGCAACCCCGAGTTTTATGAGCATCGTAAGGAAGAGAGGTGTGCCAGGCAATGGGGGACAACATGCCCCCAACATCCACACATCAAGGTGAGAAGACACATATGATAGACATTGCTTTAGTTTCTGTCCATATCTTCATATGTTTTTTCTTGCTAATATATTGCCAATGATATGATTTTCTGCTTTGTATAGATGGTAATGCAGGGTGGTGATTGGCTGGCCGGTGGAGACTTGGAGGTGATTGAGCGAATTAGGTGGAATGATGGTCTTGACCAGTACCGGCTCACTCCTCGGGAGCTAAGACAGAAATTTAAAGAAATGAGAGCTGGTGAAAAATGAAAGTTGTGGAAGTGAAACATGAAATAACTTCACCTGGAATCGATGGTAATAAGGCAAACACTGCAAGACACAAAACAAAAACATACTGTTGTTCTAATGAAACATTCAGTCATTTTCAAGAATCAGATTTATAAAGCTTTTATAATCCTATAATAAATGTGTTGGAACTAAATGCATAAATGCTAATTGAAATGTAACAACATCCCAAAATAAGTTTGACTAAATTACCTCAAATTTAGCTACATTTAAAATGAAGCAAACATTAGTGGTATATCTTTCCCGCAGATGCCGTCTTTGCCTTCCAGCTGCGTAATCCTGTGCACAACGGCCATGCTCTCCTCATGCAGGACACCAAGCGCCGCCTGCTAGAGCGAGGCTACAAGAACCCTGTGCTGCTTCTGCACCCTCTGGGAGGCTGGACCAAAGAGGACGATGTGCCACTGGACTGGCGCATGAAACAGCATGCTGCTGTGCTGGAAGAGGGGGTGCTGGATCCGGCAAGCACTATTGTGGTCATTTTCCCATCACCTATGATGTATGCCGGGCCTACAGAGGTCAGACTCTTGCTAAACATGTTACACTAAATCAAATTAGAGGCAGTGTTGTGAACAGAAAGCCATTCTTAAAGGTGAAGTGTGTAATTTTGGAAACTCTAACGGCACCAAAAGGAATTGCAAAAATTATGACTTTCCACTAATATATTCCGTTTGGTGCAAGGAATAGTTCACCCAAAAAGGAAAATTCTCTCATCATTTACTCAAGTGTAGGACATTTTTTTTTCTGCCGAACACAAACAAAGATTTTTTTTCTTGGCTATGTACGTCCTCACAATGCAAGTGAATGGTGACCAAAACTTTGAAGCTCCAAAAAGCATATAAATGCAGCATAAAAGCAATCCATACGACTCCTAATCTAATTGATTTTGTGTGAGAATAAATCAAAATATAATATAAATCTTGCCATTGCAATCTCTAGGTACAAAAATGATTTGCAGGTCGATTACATTTTCTAGTGCTTGACGCATACACAAAGTGCTAGATGATGATAGGAATTATAATCAAGCTTGAAATCATGATCGCCAAGGAGACTGGTGATGTCAACATTTATCATGAAAATGGAGTTATAATTTGGCCTGTTCAAACACAAAACCAGTTAGATCGCTTCAGAAGACAACCAGAAGAGTGTGGATTACTTTTATACTGCCTTTATATGCTTTTTGGAACTTAAAGTTTTGATAAAAATTCACTTACATTGTGAGGACCTACAGAGCTGAGAAGTTCTTCTAAGAAAAATTTGTTCAGCAGAAGAACGTCCTACACATCTGGGATGGCATGAGGGCAAGTAAATGATGAGAGAATGTTCATTTCTGGGTGAACTATCGCTTAACTTTTAAAGCACTTTTTCTTTTGAAGCTTTTTGTAATACAAAACATTTGTGAGTCAAACCAATTCTAAACCAGTGAGATTGTTGATAAATAATCTGCATTCCCCTCACAGGTACAGTGGCATTGTCGTGCCCGGATGATTGCTGGGGCCAACTTTTACATTGTAGGACGAGACCCAGCAGGTATGCCCCACCCGGAGACAAAGCAGGACCTGTACGAGCCCACACACGGTGGAAAAGTATTGACCATGGCACCAGGCCTCACTTCTCTAGAGATTATTCCATTCATAGTTGCTGCATACAACAAAGTTAAGAAGGCCATGGATTTTTACGACAAGGAAAGGTGTGAAAATATTAAATTTTTAGCCCTTATGACCGCAAAGAAATGTTGGTATTATTGTATATACAATACAATTTGACAAACATTCATTGCCTGAACTTGAAGTAAACTGCATTTCTGTTTTTCAGACACGATGAATTTGAGTTCATCTCAGGTACCAAAATGCGAAGCCTCACCCGAAGTGGGCAGAACCCTCCAGATGGTTTCATGGCCCTCAAAGCATGGAAAGTCCTAGCTGAGTACTATAGTTCTCTGCAAAAGTACCAGTGAGAAATAACCACTGGCCTCTATATAATTTAGCTCTATATAATCTATGTCTTTAGAAATTCTAAAAATAGGTTTATAGACTGATGCATTTTATATATACACTCACCTAAAGGATTATTAGGAACACCTGTTCAATTTCTCATTAATGCAATTATCTAATCAACCAATCACATGGCAGTTGCTTCAATGCATTTAGGGGTGTGGTCCTGGTCAAGACAATCTCCTGAACTCCAAACTGAATGTCAGAATGGGAAAGAAAGGTGATTTAAGCAATTTTGAGCGTGGCATGTTTGTTGGTGCCAGACAGGCCGGTCTGAGTATTTCACAATCTGCTCAGTTACTGGGATTTTCACGCACAACCATTTCTAGGGTTTACAAAGAATGGTGTGAAAAGGGAAAAACATCCAGTATGCGGCAGTCCTGTGGGCGAAAATGCCTTGTTGATGCTAGAGGTCAGAGGAGAATGGGCCGACTGATTCAAGCTGATAGAAGAGCAACTTTGCCTGAAATAACCACTCGTTACAACCGAGGTATGCAGCAAAGCATTTGTGAAGCCACAACACGCACAACCTTGAGGCGGATGGGCTACAACAGCAGAAGACCCCACCGGGTGCCACTCATCTCCACTACAAATAGGAAAAAGAGGCTACAATTTGCAAGAGCTCACCAAAATTGGACAGTTGAAGACTGGAAAAATGTTGCCTGGTCTGATGAGTCTCGATTTCTGTTGAGACATTCAGATGGTAGAGTCAGAATTTGGCGTAAACAGAATGAGAACATGGATCCATCATGCCTTGTTACCACTGTGCAGGCTGGTGGTGGTGGTGTAATGGTGTGGGGGATGTTTTCTTGGCACACTTTAGGCCCCTTAGTGCCAATTGGGCATCGTTTAAATGCCACGGCCTACCTGAGCATTGTTTCTGACCATGTCCATCCCTTTATGGCCACCATGTACCCATCCTCTGATGGCTACTTCCAGCAGGATAATGCACCATGTCACAAAGCTTGAATCATTTCAAATTGGTTTCTTGAACATGACAATGAGTTCACTGTACTAAAATGGCCCCCACAGTCACCAGATCTCAACCCAATAGAGCATCTTTGGGATGTGGTGGAACAGGAGCTTTGTGCCCTGGATGTGCATCCCACAAATCTCCATAAACTGCAAGATGCTATCCTATCAATATGGGCCAACATTTCTAAAGAATGCTTTCAGCACCTTGTTGAATCAATGCCACGTAGAATTAAGGCAGTTCTGAAGGTGAAAGGGGTCTAACACAGTATTAGTATGGTGTTCCTAATAATCCTTTAGGTGAGTGTGATATATATATATATATATATATATATATATATATATATATATATATATATATATATATACACACAGAGCATGTATATACTGTGTCTTACTACAAACCTTTAGTGTAGACTTTTTAAATATATTTATTACTGATATACCACACAATTGTTTTAGATAAATGCTTATCTATATTTATCCCCTGAATTTTTTTGTGTGATTATGGTGTATTCAATATCCCATTCATAGAAAACATGCATATTTGAACTAGTTATTGCCGTCTCAGATGTTTTATAGACTTGTGTCTAATCAAGCAAATCCAAATATGCCTGACTCTAATTAGAACAACATTTTGCCTACCTCAACTGGAACTTTAAATGTTTAATGGTGTTCATCTTGAAGTTATTCCCTATCGTTTTGTTACTATTGACCGTGGAGAACATCTTGTAATCAATAACATTTTACACAAATAATTATATTACATTTTTTGTAAGAATTATAAGATGTGAAAAAAGGAGATTTTACATTGTACTTTCATGTGTCAAGTTTGGCATTGTTTTATAATTCTAAACATTCCCAAATATATAATTTACTGTAAAATGTATGAATGTGAAAATGATTTGTGCTGAATGCATATGCATTATTTGCCTGAGGAATCCAATACGAAGGAACTAGAGCATATTTATTGTCTTACCTTATTTAATGGACCAACCTAAACATATTTATTGTCTTACAGGAAATGTATTTAGTTGCTTATTCAACCTTTTTGTACAAACTTGAGATTTACACTGTCATTTTATACAATGTTATATGCATTGGGCAATCCCAGAATAATACCAAACTGATGAGTAACAGCAGTGGCTTGGCACTGGCCCCTTATTCAAATACAAAAGGCTTGTGTAAAGAAACAGTTTACAGCTCAATCCAACAATTCAAATATATTGTGCAATCATATTTAATATTTTGCAAATAAATATTTACAGTTGAATTCATAAGTTTACATACACTTTAACCTAAGTCATTAACACATTATTTAACCACTCCACAGATTTCATATTTGCAAACTATAGTTTTAGCAAGTCGTTTAGGACATCTACTTTGTGCATGACACAAGTCATTTTTCCACCAATTGTTTACAGACAGATTGTTTCACTATTAATTGACTATATCATAATTCCAGTGGGTCAGAGGTTTACATACACTAAGTTAACTGTGCCTTTAAGCAGCTTGGATTCCAGAAAATGATGACAATCCTTTAGGCAATTTGCCAATTAGCTTCTGATTGGCAAATAGGGGTGTGTCTGTGGATGTATTTTAAGTCCTAGCTTCAAACTCTGTGCCTCTTTGCTCCATTGGAAAATCCAAAGAAATCAGCCAAGACCTAAAAATAAAATTGTGGACCTCCACAAGTCTGGTTCAACCTTGAGAGCAATTTCCAAAAGCCCGAAGGTACCACGGTCATCTGTACAAACAATAATATGCAAGTATAAACACTATGGGACCACGCAGCCATCATACCGCTCAGGAAGGTGACACATTCTTTCTCCTAGAGATGAAAATAGTTTTGTGCGAAAAGTGCAAATCAATCCCAGAACAACAGCAAAGGACCTTCTGAAGATGCTGGAGGAAACAACTAGACAGGTATCTATATCCACAGTAAAACAAGCCCTATATCAACATAATCTGAGGAAGAAGCCACTGCTCTAGGTATTGGAGTGGCCATCCCAAAGCCCTGACCTCAATCTGATAGAAAATTTGTGGGCAGAACTGAAAAAGCTGAAAACTGAAAAATGTGTGAGCAATGAGGTCTACAAACCTGACTTAGTTACACCAGTTCTGTCTGGAGGAATGGGCCAAAATTCCAGTAACTTATTGTGAGAAGCTTGTGGGAGGCTGCCCAAAACATTTGACCCAAGTTAAACAATTTAAAGGCTAACAAAGTATGTAAACTTCTGACCCACTGGGAATGTGATGAAAGGAATAAAAGCTGAAATAAATAATTCTCACAACTATTATTCTGACATTTCCATTTCCCTGACCAAAGACAGGGAATTTTTTCTACAATTAAATGTCAGAAATTGTGAAAAGCTGAGTTTAAATGTATTTGGCTAAGGTGTATGTAAACTTCTGACTTCAACTGTACACAATACGCATTACCTCTAATATGGGCTTAATTCAAGATTTAAACATTTCACTGTAAGAGGGCAATGTACTGTATATGTAAACACATCTCAGTCAAATCTTTTACTCACTGCAGCAAAATAAACAGTTATTGAAACAACATGAGTTAAATGAGTTGAGTTGAAATCATGTTAGTGAACAGTTATCTGTGCTCACAAATTTAGGCTACATATAGTAGCATATACATATAGGTGATGTAAAATAAATGACTGTACGATCAATCATGTGCTTTATACACAAGTGGAGATCGACTACACTATTGCCCATCCTCTCACAAGGTGACGTTAAATTAAACTACCAGAACCACACTACCACAGCCAGTGAAGAAATACACATTCAGATAAACATGACTGAATAGAAAAAAAAAGTTAGGAAATTCCAGTGCAAAAAGATATGATCAGAGAAATGGCAAAAATATTCCACCATTTATTGGTCCTGAGTTCCCCCTTTTGCAAAACATGATGCATGATGATATGCCACAAATAAGAAAAGAACTTGGTCTAGATGCATGCTTCCTAAAAACAGCAGCATCACTTTCAGTCCAGTGGTACATGCATAAATTGATCTTGCATGCCTGCAGATTTGGACTTCTTCATCTTCTCGATTGCCTTTTGTAAGTCTTGTTGCTTGATGGAACGGATGTAGTCTTCATTTTGGCTGTCAAGAGATGAAGGCAGATTATAAAAGGAGCAGTGCACATTTCAATTCATATTTATTCATATTAGTTTAAAATAATTAGGGTAGACAGTATAAAACTTAAAACAGATTCTGAGTGACCTTAGTCAGGGTAGATGCCCTGAGGGATAGGCGTGTGCTCCGTTCAATATGCCGTTTAGCTCCCAAGTCACGACGAACGTGTTTTCTGTAGGTTTTTTTTTGTCTACCAGAATTTTTTGGGAAATACATTTTTTCTTTCTTGTTGTCAGCTCAAAGATTTCCACCTAGGTACATGGCATAACAGTGCAACCCTTTGAACAGACAAATACCTCTATTTAATTTAACTTAAATATGGTATCTACCCTGATTAAGGTCCATACTTCAAAGTATGGAATCTGAAATAGAAAAAGATACATTTCGACAAAAACTTCTATTTTACTTCTGATGCTCCTTGTTACTGGCAGAACTTAGATAAAAAAAAATCAATGAGATATTTTACGACAAGTGTTTACCTTTCTTGGTTGTGCACAAAGTCGCGCACACAAAGCAAAGCACCGTCTCGACACATCTCTCTGAGGTCACTTCCTGAGAAGCCATCAGTCTCTTTTGCAATTTCAGAAAAGTCCACTGCAGACTCCACCTTCAAAAATGAATATATTGACTCTCAGTATTTGCATCTTCCAATAACCTGACAGCCAGTCCATGGGATGCCAGTATGATTAATTAAATACTTACATTCTCATTTTCCAAGATCAGTTTCAATATATCTTTCCTCTGCTTGAGATTCTACATAAACAAATGGCAACTGATTTAGTTGAATGATTAAACAGTGAAATCTAAAAATGTAGTTGCCCATAGTATCAGATGAATCTTACTGGCTGATTGATGTGGAATCTTGTGGGCATCCTTCTGAGAATGGCAGAATCAAGATCTTGTGGCCGATTGGTGGCTCCCATTATTATGACCTGTGCGTAGAGAACACAATTGCAATTCTCACTTATGGTCTATAAGTTGGAAGAGAAAAATCAAAGCCAGTAAAATCTCACAAGAATTGTTCTAAAAATGCTGGAGCAGATGCTGCATTCTACCTGGCAGTTGAAGTCAGTGTCCAGCCCGTCCCATAAGCTCATGAACTGAGCCTTCATCATGGCAGTAGCCTCATGATCTGAACTTGAGCGGCTCCTCAAAAAGGAATCTAAGACATGACGAGTTAATATTAACTATAAAGTTAGATAGCTTTAAATGAACAAATTCAACAGATTAAAGTAAAATTGATCCATATATATATATATATATATATACACACTACCGTTCAAAAGTTTAGGGTCACTTACTCATTCTTTATTTTTGTATTTTTATTTTTTTCACATTGTAGAATAATAGTAATGTCATCACATCTATGGAATAATAGAAATGGAAATACAGGAATTATGTTGCGACAAAATGATGTTATATATTTTTTCTTCATAGTAGTCACCATTTGCCTAGAATTAGCAGAAATGTACTCTTGGCATTTTCTAAACCAGCTTCTTGAGGTATCATCCTGGGATACTTTTTAAACAGTTCCATCTATGTTGGGCACTTATTGGCTGCTTTTCTTAATTTTTTTTGTAATTAAATAAATGGTATTTTTTAAGAATACGACTTCAGATCAAAAGGTTTTTAAGATCATGAGAAACTTTTGAACGGTAGTGTACATGCCATGATGCTGAACACAAATCGCTTTTTTAAAGCATGGCGCAAGGTTTCACTGGCATATCAATTTTCGGGCTGTATGAGATAAACAAAAAGCAGAAAATCCAAAATATGCATTTACCAATCTCATCAATGAAGATGATGGAGGGCTGTAGCTTGACAGCCAGAGAGAACACAGCTGCAGCTAGTTTCTGGGACTCTCCATACCATTTGTCTGTGAGAGTGGAAGGCTGCAGGTTGATGAAACGGAATCCAGCCTCTTTGGCAGTTGCTTTGGCTATAAGAGTTTTCCCACAGCCTGGGGGTCCATACAGCAACACTCCTGAGAAGAGGAAAAGTAAACCAGCTCAGAATAGTTTGTGTGTAATGAGTGGAGACACACTATATGGAGACATTTCCATCTTAGTGCTTACCTTTGGGTGGCTGAAGTAGCTTGGATCCTTTGAACAGATGGCTCTTCTCGACCGGAAGTATGACTGTGTCTTTCAGTTCAGTTATGACTTCATCAAGTCCTGCAATGTCACGCCATGTAATCTGTGAGCAGACGTGAATGATGTATGTAACTTGCCTTCTCTTAAAATACAAAAATTAGATAAGAATTACAGAGCTGTGATAAGGATACACAATGAACACTCGCCATGTGCCAAATGGCAGTAAAAATTGGCTCTGGCAAGTAAATAAAACGGTTGGTCAGTAGTGGCAAGTTGCCCAATAACTTTTACATTGCAATTTACAGCAGATCAAACTGAACTGGAAGAATGATAATCTGACTTCCACTGACGTAAGAGATGCTTTCCAATTTCAAATCAAATCACTGTCTGCAAGAAACATATTTCACGACTTCTAAAAACTTTTTCCTCAGTGAAAACTTTACCTTCAGAAGGGTATCTTGGATTTCTAGTTTTTTGTCCAGAACTTCATGTGGCGACACATACAGGACTGTGCAGAAGTCTTAGGCGCATTAAATTTTTCACCAAAAATGTGTCTTAAAACAGTCATTTTGTATATTCTGCTATGTGTATCAGTAGAAAATATCAATTTTAGATTTCAACATTCCCTTTGCAAATAGAATTGAATAGAAGAACAAGGAGCCCTACAACAGATGTTATGGCCCCCACAGAGCCCAGATCTCAACCTTGTTAAGTCAGTCTGGGATTACATGAAGAGACAGAAACAACTGAGACAGCGTAAATAGATAGAAGAACTGTGGCAAGTTCTTCAAGAAGCTTGGAACATTTTATCTGCCAACAACCAAGAAAAACTGTGTCCAGGTGTACCTAGGAGAATTGGGGCTGTTTAAAGGCAAAGGTGGTCACACCAAATATTGATTTAGCTTTTTAGGCTTACTGGAATTTGTATGACGTTAACTGATAAATGAAAACTATTTATGTAATTATTTTTGAAGACATCCTCACAATGCAACATTTTCCCCCAAGAGCCTAAAACGTTTGCACAGTATGGTATACATAATATTCCTTAAATTAAGCCACCAAAATGAAAATATGTTGTAACAAATTAGAATGAGTCTTCACGTTCTAGTCACAGGTGCAATTTTACCAAGAGCCAGAGACTGGCTTGAATATGGTGCTGTGAGTGACTCAATGGCCTGAGCTGTCACAAATATACAAGGTTATTTAAGCCTATTTAAATCAAATAAGACAACTAATCCCATTGTCATTGGAACAAAAATGTATATACTTTTAATGAAAATAAAGAGAGTGGCTTCAGCTAAGAGCTGGCAGATTGTTAAACCAACTGGTGACAACATTTCTCACCTGCATAGTCAAAGGGTCCACAAGATGAGCTGCAATGCTCATCTCATATTCTGAAAGCTTCACATTCTGCACTCCTATCTTCCGCATGAGTTTTTCCGCCTGTGGAAGTGCACCAAATGTTCGCTTCATATTACTCAACTTTAGTCTTTGTGATGCTGTCAATTTTCAAATTTAAAGCTACTTATTTATGATATAATCTAGAAGAGTATTACCTATTAATATGACTGTTAACATTCCAAGGATTCAAATGTACATTTTGTCAAAAAATTTAAACATGCAGTAAATATGCATACAAAATAAAATGTAATGTAGAGCAAACAGCTTTGAAAGTGATGTACTTACTAAGAAACAAATAAAAGGGGGCTGAACTATATTGCATACCTGTTTTTGTGCCTCAACTTTCTGTTTTCGTGTTGGATCGATGGCATCAACCATCCACTTAATTGTAAAATAGGTGACGGCACCAAATATTGTGAGGCGGAAGAGTAAACCTATGACCTCATTCCTGCCCAAAGGGCGGGTGAGATTGTCAGCTGGAATCTCTTTCAATTCCATCTTCTAACATTCACCTGCAAAAGAAAAACAATACAGGTATTATTTCTAAGAGATCTAGGAAGTCATATGACAGAGGATGTTGACAGACGTTAACAGAAACTTGACTGCAGCATAAAAAAGTCATTAAAAATAACTATCTACAAACCATATAAGGGATAGTTCACCCCAAACTGAAAATTCTACCATAATTTACTCACGCTCATGTCGCTCTAAACCTGTATGCATTTCTTACATTAACTCTGTGGAACACAAAAGATGATATTTTGAAAGACGTCTCAGCATTTATTTATTTTGTCCATTCAATGAAAGTCAATGGGGTTCCATGTTGCTTTGGACCCCCACTGACTTTCATTGTATGGAGAAAAACAGTTAAAACATTCTTCAAAATATCTTCTTTTGTGTTCCACATAGAAAGAAAAGTCATACAGTTCTGGAGCGTCACGAGGGTGAGTAGATGAAGACAGAATAAGAACTATCCCTTTAAGCTGTCCAGATCAGAAAGCCAGGGCCCGGTTTTTCAAAAGGTTTAATCCGGATAAAACTGATCCGGATTTAGTAATCCTTTTTTTTGCGATCCGTGATCACGTAATCCAGCTTACTTTTGAGCCAGTTTTTCAAAGCAACATCGGATTGGATCAATCTGATCCGGATAGGAACTTTTCAGGATCACCAAATCTGGATAACCAGTGCTCAAACAGGATAGGAAATCACAATGTAGAACTATAGATATGTAAAGAGCAACAAGTAGAATAGCCAGTGTGGGGTCAATATAAGTTTATTTTTATTTGAAATGAAAACACACACATTTAAAAAAACTAAAAACAAGAAAAACCCCACCCCATCCTCTTCCAGCAGTCCGCTCATCTGAGACCTACAACACAAACACTGTACATTGAGGATATTTATAACAAGTTTCAAATATAGATGTATTGAATTAAAAAAAGACTTAATGTCAAATACTCCACAATAATTTCAGACTTCCTCATCTGATGTGGAGAGACCAGCTTGTCTGAGCGTAGCCTTTAGGAGGCGGATCTCAAGTCTGGCCTTGGTTTGCTGCAGTTTGGTCAGAGTCAGTTGTTCCTCTGCCAGACGAAGCTGTGCTTCTGCCCTTTCAGTCTCTTTTTGCAGAAGTGCCTTGTAATCATCATCTTTGTTTGATGAAGGGCGCTTCAAGCCTTTCCTCTGAGATCCTGTGGCAACTACCACTGGCTCAACCAATGAGGATCCAGCTTCTTCCACAGGAACAGAGCTGAGATTCAATATAAATACGCTCTCTGGATCAGCCTCAGGAGGAACTGGCAGATTCTCCTCCTCCTCAATCCAAGGCTCGCCATCCCCTACAACACCTTGAATACCATGGAGAGCTTGCGACTTCTCACCTCCAATGATGTCGAGGACCACATCTGTGTAATCTCCCCTCTTAAATGGCTTGTTGCCTGTTTGTGGGTTTTTGGCTTCAGCATGGTCCTTTGTTGCCCTGGCCTTAAGATTCTTCCACCGCAATTTGATTTGGTCTGTGGTCCTCCTCTGGCCAGACCCTATGGCATTCACATTTTCTGTGATTAAAATCCAAACATCATTTTTCTTTTTGTTGGTATCCTTAGCAGAATTAAAACTTCCCACTATTGTTCCATAATGGCACCGAACACCCTCTAGTACTGCATTGGTTTCAGCAGCAGTGAAGTTACAGCTTCTTGAGTCCATGGTTCCGTTGCTTTACTATAGTGAACATTGTTCATCAATTATAGGCCTTGGGTCCAATTGCCTCAATTGAACACAAGCCAAAACTGATCAGTTGTAATAGGTGTGTTTGAAAAGACCAACTACACAGCCATATAAATCAGCCTTTCTCAGAGGATTCACAGAGAGACAGTGAAATGGCAGGTGTTGTCCACCGCCACCACCACTTTGCCAGGAGAGGATACCGTCAAAGGGTGTATGTTGAGCGTACCAAGCCACTGGAGCAATACACCACTGAGGAGCAGTATGTCCGGTTTCAGCTTTGGGAAGGCTGATATAGAGTACCTTGTGAACCTTCTCAGGCCAAAACTTCAACACAGAACCCAAAGGATTCACGGTCTGTCTGTGGAAGACCAGATCCTCATTGCTCTCCGATTTTATGCATGTGGGACTTTCTATCAAGTTGTTGGTGACTATATGGGAGTGGTGAAATCAGCTGTGTGTGATGTGGTGAGAGATGTGTCAATCGCACTGGCCAGCCTGGTCAATGAATTTGTTTCTTTTCCAAAGGACAACCAGATTGCCCAGGCCAAGCGCAGCTTTTTTCTTTTGGGGAATATGCCCAATACTATTGGAGCAATCGACTGCACACATGTGCATATACAAGCACCTCGTGAGAATGAATGGGAGTTTATAAACAGAAAGGGGAGGCACAGCATCAATGTCCAACTTGTGTGTGATGCTGACCTCATCATCACCAACTGCGTTGTCAAGTGGCCTGGGTCTGTCCATGATGCACGCATCCTGAGGGAGAGCGCTCTATATAGAGACCGGATGGCATAATATTAGGAGACAGTGCCTACCCACTCCTACCATGGCTGATGACTCCTTTTCTAACAGCAAATACACCGGCGCAGGCACGCTTCAACACTGCTCATTGCAGAGCAAGATGTGCAATTGAGCGTTTAAATGGAGTTCTTAAGAGGCGCTTTGCATGCCTTAACTACCTGAGAGCGGAACCACAGAAAGCATGCAACATAACCCTTGCCTGTATTGTCCTGCACAACATCGCTTCTAAGCGCAATGTCCCTCTCTGTGCTGACAATGATGCACCTGAGCCCCTTGGAGACCCTAACCAACCTTCTGCATTCTGCCAGAACGAGCAAACAGGACGTGCAACAAGGGATGCAATAGTTAGACACTATTTCTGATTTGGATTTGTTTTGGATTTCAAAAATCAGTGATTGCCATTCTTTGCATTTTTTTGGTTATTCTGTAATCATTGCATGCATCACTAATAAATATTCTAAAAACAAAAATATTTTCGATTGTGATGAATATATATATATATCAATTAGTGACAGAATAAAATTAATTGTTTTTGGTCAATTTTGACAGCTGTTTGGGGGATTATTTTATGAGGCCAAACTCTTTCTATTTTGCTGTAGGCCTATACTGAAAGGCTGAATACGTTAAAGCCTACCTAATCACTGTAGCCTGACGGATGAACAAATAAAATTAAAACCTTATTAATAAATAGGATATCTTGTAAGATACTGCATGATCCAAATATAGTATTATTTGATACATTTTTAAAGTTTTCATTACATTTTGGGCATGAAATACACGCTGAATCCACCCTTCTGATGGGTTCAGTTTAATCCAGATTTTTTGGATTAAAGTGATCCAAATCATACAAAAAAGTTCTGAAAAACCCAAACTAAAGGTTTGATCCGGATCAAAACCAAGATTGGATTACGTGATCTAATCCGATTATGTAATCCGTTTTTTCTTTTGAAAAACCCATTTTCAAGATTTGATCCAATCCGTTATCCAAAATCCTAGTGGATTACTTTTGAAAAACCGGGCCCAGGGACACAAGAACGCCTGATCCAGCTGAAACAGCAGCACATTAGAGCATTCCTCCACACTCAGCACATCAACTTACTGTTTAGCTGGCTCCTTAACCTATTTGCGCAACTGCTATTTGCTCTCATTTTGGGTCAGCTCACTGTATATCTTATTGTATTAATCAGAAAAGGAGCCGGCGCAGTTTGATTTCGTTTTCATTGGAGAGCGCCGCGGTTATTAAACAGAGGTTGCTTTGCTTTGACCTTCTTCGTGTAAATCGTGTATACTACTTGCAATTCTTCACCAAACAGAGCGCTTACCACAAGTGTCTATTCTGGGGTCTTGGCAATGTTGTTGAGAAAAAGCGTCTTTCCTTTAATCATTCGCTTCCTTTACTTTCAGCGATCAGTCCTGCATGAAGACACTTCACCTCCGCTTTCACTTTCTCCTCACTCGTGATCATTCGAGCTTTGCGCAGCACTGTCCTCTACTGACTCGGAGTTGAAAGGGAAAAACGATAGATCTGAAGGGAAACTGTCAGATGGTGTTCAAAATTAAAATAGATTGAAAAGTTTGTGGACAAACTTTGGGGTTGGCTTGAAAAAGCCTGGAATGAAAGTTTAAACATTTTACTAGATATCCAGATCTAGTAAAATGTAGTAAATTATGAAGTTTTAGTTGCCAGATGTAGCTAGCATGTAGCAAGGTGTTGCTAGTATGTTTTAGCACTTAATTAGTTGTTGATAGCATGTTTTAGCATGATGCTAACTTGTTACTAGCATGTTTTAACATGTTTCTAGCATGCTTTAGCACTTAGCTATCCCTTGCAAGCAGGTTTTAACATGTTGATAGCATATTTTAGCACTTATCAAGGCATTGCTAGCAGGTTTTTAGCATATCGCTAGTATGTTGCTAGCATATTTTAGCACTTAGCAAGGCATTTCTAGCATGTTTTAACATGTCGCAATCTACAGGATGTGCCAATTAATTAATTGAATAAATCGCAATAAATCACGTTTATCATTATTTGCTGAGAAAGGCCCCCAAATCAAAATAATTGAGTATAATAATTTCAGTAATCATACAATAAATATTATAATTCAGAATATTCAAATACAGTACAGATCAGGGGCATGATTAATTGTGGGGTTTTTTTTCCAACGCATTATTTTTCATTATTTAATTAATCGCAATAAATCAATTAAGTCAATAGCCCTATGAATGTATGAATTAATATGTGATACACATACGACACAGACAACAGGTTAAATTAAAAACTCATCTGTCAAATTTATTTATTTTATTTTATCAAATAAAATATTAAAACATTTTATTTCAATTTATTTATGGGTCAATGATGTGACACTCGTTTTCTTGGTCATGATTTAGTGTTATTAAAAAATATTCAGAATACATGAAAAAATACAATACACACAAAACAATTACTTGAATACACATCTGCTTTGATGAATATGCTTTGAAATTCCTTCAGATACTCATAACTGTGTGAAGTTCTTTTTAAAATATCAGATATTATGAAATGTTTATGAAAAGGGACATATTGTTCAAGTAAAATTGGGAATGCAAAAATATTTCTATATAACTTTATATACAGTAATTCATCTGATGCTGATATAACGGACTAAAAAATTCATTACATTTGTAAAGGGAAACAAATACCTTGAAAAAGCTTATTTTTTAAAACGTTTTTTAAATGTATAAATAAGTTGTTCTGTACACTTAACTTTGTTCAAGGTGTAGGAAACGTATTTTAATACCGTAATTGAAATCATAATACATTTTTATTTTGTAGAAAATTAAAAAGAAAAAAAAAACATAGATACAAATATTACATTCCTACGAACTTGACACGTGTGTTTTAAACTACATTTTTCAAAAGATCACCTCGGACAACCTGTCTTGTCAATGACTCGCACTCAACATAATGCCATTTTTTGGTTATTATAGCACTAAAACGCCATCGTGCAATTTCATAACAAAATTCCATACACACGAATTGATTCATCTTTAAACAAATAAAATAAAAACTAAATATTTAAGATTTAGTCATTTAGTTTTGTTTGAAATTACACGATTCAATTGGATGACATTTTATGACATCGTACAAATCGGCTAAAATGTTTTAAATGCATTTAGGCCTTTTTATTACAATTCATTTATTATACTAAACCAATTGGCAACAGATAGAAAAGCGTTGCTTTTATCAACATTAAATTCTCAGCTGATACATTAACATTTTTTTAAACGAGATTGCATAACATTAGGAGGTGTTGGACTGAAAAGCATTGGGGGGAAAGATGCAGCTCGCTAAAGGCGATGTAGGTTTCCACAGTATGTTTTATTCCAGAATATTCTGCCAGATGGCGCTGTACAATAAAGATTTGCCATCTGAAACACGGCTAGAACTTTCCACCTCCGTTCCGCCCTTGGGGGCAAACTGCACATAAGAGCAAATGGAAAAGAACACACTGTACTATGAACTACAGCTCCCTCCAGTAACCACAATGAACACTGGTTAAACTACAATTGATCACATTTGGCTCAAATAATCTCCATCGATTATAATATCTCTTGTTATTAAATGAAATGCGCGTGCCTTTATGCATTAACTTACTTTTCTGCTTGCGTAAGCATTTCAGTAATTTCCTGTCCTCTATTGCAGGATAGTCGAGAGAGGCATCTGTGAGGAGGGTAGCAGCATGCATTCTGATCATTTCTCCCTCATTCATGATTAATGTTACAAAAATATGTGTTACGGGTTGTCTCACTTACGTCATGATATGTAAAACCAAAAACAATTTTTATAAGAAGGTAAACGATCATTTTAATGCGCAATACCTACATGACTGACTTCTGAAATTTGATATATAAAACATCGGAAACTTCCCTCATTTCTATAGGTACGTGACCCTGGAACAAAAAGTAGTCCGCGTGTGCACTGTCCGTGTTCCTCCGCTTGCCGTAACAAAAATAAAACAGTTAACGCATTTATACGCTAGAGTTAATAACAGCACAAAATGTGAACTTTATTATTTGTGCATTTATATGATTACATTTAGAACGCGTACATGCCTAAATTGCTGCATTCATGGAACTATTTATTAGAGCGGAAGAATATGCTGTCCGAACATCACCTTTTTTTCAATGGGAAGCCATGATGGAAGTTTGAGAGTTGAATAGTGGAGAGGAGAAGCGAAGGAAAGGACCTTACAGGACTGTCGACCGCTGTCAATCGCTCTCACGCTACATAGAGATTTTATTTTTTTGGTGGAGGCTGTCACCTTTCATTTCATGTGTTGGAACCTAATCATCACGGATGTTTGATGGCTTTTATTTTTTTAAGGATGTGTAGACGAGCTAGCGTGCTAGCTGTTGAAGTTAGCGGCTAGTCGGGCAGTGCGCGCGTGAGCGGAGCGCGAGTGGGGGTCTGTCAGCCGTTCTTCAAGTGGAAGCGCCCGGAGAGGATCCTCTCTCCGCCTTTCCGCTCAATCACGGCGGCTACGGTGCGACCAGAGACTTGGCGTGCATTTGAAATACTACCGTTCGAGACGTGGGGAGTCGCTTATCTTTTCACCCGGGGCTCTTGTGAGCTCAGGAGGGCATTTTGGAAGCCGGGCCTGTGGTGGTTTGGAGCGAGGCCCTTGATGAGAGAGCAGCAGCAGAAACCATTCTAGCTAGCAGGTGAGCTAGCTGGCGACTGAAAGGGACTGCGAATTGGGCAGAGCATATCGACGACTGATCGTGCAAAAAGCAACAATACTCTCTCACACACTAAATACCCTAAAGACTCCTGTCACAGCCATGGCTGGGATCTTAAAGGAATTCGTCAGCCGAAACAAAAGGAGATACCAGGAAGATGGGTTTGACTTGGACTTGACGTGTATCCTCTTTGATCAATTAAATGTCCCCGTTTTGTCTATTGTGTTGAAATCCGTGTCTGCAATGAAGGTAACTGCTTGCATCGTGTTGCAAATCGAGAAAATGTCTGATGTTTCAAGAGAAGATGCAAGACGTTCTTTTGCTACGCAGAAACTATTGGCACTGGCCCCTAGTTACCGACTGCAGCTTGACATGATCAAGATCGATTGTTTTCTGTGGCTGGATCAAGTCAAAGTCTGCACTGTTTAGATTCACGTCAGCTGTCAATCTAAGTGTTACCAAGCAGACAGAAAATCAAAAGACTGCACGCGCAGTAATTACATTTGCACAGACTAGGCTTGTTTGCAAGTTAACATGATCTATTTCGAGTTAGCTATGTGCAAACTACAATGCGAGCAACGTCAGTGTGGTTGCAAGATGCCATTTTTCCTTCTTATGTAATCCGATCTATCGATTGAGAATCAATCTGTAATTCTAAACATGTCTAGACTCCTCGCGCTAAAACTGTAGTTTGCGGATTTAAAACAAAAGATCCATCGCATGCGTCGCGCGGAGGTTGCACTGGCCTATATTACGCGACGTATCGGATGAAATGCACAAGCATTGTCACACAAAGAACCATAGCATCAGCTGCTTGGAGAAAATAGCTCTTACTCTCAAGTTTGGCGTAGTTGTTGTGATTAAGCAAAGAATGAGTCGGTCGACACGATTAAAAACAAAATAAAATTACTTTTTGTGTTGTGTTTCTTTTTCGTTATGGAAATAATTGAGTTATACAGTCCTGCTACAGAGTAGTCTCTCTGTGGGATACTCTGATGCGCCGTATTTGAAAAACGTTATTGATTCATGCGTAGTGTTATGTGTCATGTCAGTGTCAAATATGGGATTTACTGTATGTAGATTGTAGGGTTTTTTATGGCTATTGTCGTCATATCGTGGGGATCTTTGCAGATTAAGTGCAACGCATAAGATACATGGTTTGATTGCTTGCTAGTTTTATTTCAAAAGGATTCAGTTTTCGAAGATGCTAATCAGCCCCATGTTGTAACAAGAATTAACACCAAAATGACGGTTTAGCCATATTCCTTTGTGGCACACTGTACTATTCATTGGGATCCTGTAGTATGAAATATGTACAACAGGACTAAAAAGGACAATTGGAGGGCAGGATGCAAATCATTGGTGTAATTCTTCCTGTATATATGCAATATAGTTCCTATAATAGGAATCTATGCTGCATAAAGCTGGATTCCATGTCTAGAATTATGAGTATTTGCCCTGGACTGGAACACAAATGTTTTTTATTTTATTTCTATATCTAGTGTATTACGTAAGTAGCCTATGAATGAATTGATTGCATTGGCATTGATTTCCCCCTGAATGCTACTGAGATGGTGTGTGGGTCCACTGTATTGACACATTGGATTGCATCATGCTATGCACTCATTGCATTTTTAATGCATTCTGTCAATAAATGAAGTGCAATGCAGGAAGCACTGTTTTCGTAGAATTCCTATAGGGATAAATGTAAAGAATGACTTCATTCTTTCAGTCTTTTGTCATGATACTACTGGTAAGGCAACACTGTTCAAGGCAATGCTTGGTTACGAGTTGACAATAGAAAGTGGTAATTTGATCATAAAGAAATTGTATGATTGTAAAAAGCTAATAGTCAAACACACTTACCTAGAGTCAAGCTCTGACTAAAAAAACGTAAACGTAGTTTAGATCAGACAAAGGTTGGCAAAAAGCATGTCTAGATGGAGCTAAAGAAATTTGTATTTTTCTGCAGAACTGGTGAGGTACATAGTTGTTAACTTGTCACGTTCAGTATAAGCATGGGAGGTTTGTTGCTGGGTGTTAAAAGAATAGTTCACACAAAAATGAAAATTCACTCATCATGATGTTGCCAGATGTGTATGAATTCTGCTGAACACAAATTAAGATTTTTAGAAGAATTTCTCAGCTCTTTTGGTCCATACAATGCAAGTAAATGTTGAACAAAACTTTGAAGCTCCCAAAATCACAAGTCAACATAAGAGTAATCCATATGACTTTAGTGGTTGAATCAATGTGTCCAGAAGCAATTTGATAGGTTGGGTGAGAAACAGATCATTATTTAAGTCCTATTTTGATATAAATTCTCCTCCCTGCTCAGTCAGCCTCTTAAATTTCACATTCTTCTTGTGTTTTTGGTGATTCACATTCTTCATGTATACACCCCCTACTGGGCAGGAAAAATAATTTCTATCAAAAATTGACTTCAATATTGATCAGTTTCTCACCCACACCTTTCATATAGCTTCAGAGTCATATTGATACTTTTATACTGCTTTTATGTGATTTTTGGTGCTTCAAACTGTTGGCACTCATTCACTTGCATCGTATG